>NW_008659154.1:7915-15272 GCF_000695815.1 Acanthisitta chloris
TGAATAGTATCAGCCCCAGCACCGACCCCTGAGGGACACCACTTGTCACTGGCCTCCACGTGGACAATGAACCATTGCCCACAACTCTTTGCTTGTGACCAGCCAGCCAGTTCTTTATCCGATAAATGAGTGGTCCATCCATCAAATCCATGTCTCTCCAATTTAGAGACAAGGATGTCATGCAGGACAGTGTCAAATGCTTTGTGTAAGTCCAGGTAGATGATGTCTTGGCAGTTACTCTGCCTCTATCCACCAATGGTATTATATATACACCATTTCTACTCTGGCACTTGTAGCGTTTAGGGTTAACATAATCCACTAGCACTTTTTAGTGGATTATGGATAAACGGATGCTTGTGCCTCTCAGCACAAGTGTGCACAATTTTATTCAGTTGGGACTGTACACATAGTCACTAGCCAATACACAGAAGATATAGGGGAAAGTGAATGATTTAATCTGGCCACAAATGCTGAAACAGCAAAATAATAATAGAATCACAGAAGTTTTTCATAGTTTGAGTTAGAAGGGACTTTTAAAGGTGCAATTCCCCTGCAATGAGAAGGGACATCTTCATCCTAGACCAGGTTGCTCAGAGCCCTGTCCAACTTGACATTGCATGTTTCCAGGGATGAAGCATCCACCACCTCCCTGGGAATCTGTGCCAGTGTTTCACCACCCTCATTGTAAAAAATTTCTCCCTGAAATATACTCTCTTTAGTTTGAAACCATTACCCCTTGTCCTATCATGACAGACCCTACTAAGAAGTTTGTCCCTTATCTTTCTTACAAGTCCCCATTAAGCATTGAAAAGCTGCAATACAATCTTCCTGAAGCCTTCTCTTTTCCAGGCTGAACAACCCCAAGTCTCTCAGCCTTTCCTCACAGGAGAGATGTTACATCTCACTGAACATTTTTGTGGTCCTCTGAACCCACTCCAGCAGGTGCATGTCTTTCCTGTGCTAAGGAATCTAAAAGAAGAGTTCTGCCAGTTTCGATGGCAGCAACTAGAGTTGCTGAGAAATTGTTAGATTATCTGCATAAATCTCAGTTATCCCAATTTCCCTAAATAAAACTGAGTCACAGGGCCAAAGGGGTTTTAAGGTTGTCAGTGAACCTTCAACACACAGTCAGATTCCAAGCTTTGTGGCTGAGGCAGCCCTGATACTACAATCACCAGTAGTGCCTACAGGGCATCAAGATTCAGTTCTATCAGAAGGTATTTGAACTTGCATTGACATGCACTTTCCTGACCTCATACAGACAACCAGCACTTCTGCAGGGTCTCATTTTGAGACTACTCTTCTCATCAGCAGGTCATAGACCCTGTTACTGGTAGCAAATTCAGTGCAAGGACCTAGCCTAGCAAGTAAGGCAGAGACAGGAAATTAGTGTCAGTACTTCAGAGTATAGAAAGTTTCCTTTCTTTTTACCCTTGAATCTATTTTGGCTTTTGAAAGATAACATGGCAATCTGTCCTGTCATCTGTTCTGTCACATCACTTGTACTGTTACATATTGTGTCTCCCAAGAAGAGAAAATACAGTGGAAAAAACTTAACCAAATCCTTAGTTAGAAGCCAAATTATTTTTAAACTTAGGGTTTGTTTTGTGGAAAATGGGTGACTTTTTGTTTTCTTAGTCCAAAGTTGATCTGTGAGATTAAAAAAACCTGTAGCCTCAGTGATATGATTGGCTTTCCAAATTATTTGGCAAGGGCGTTTGTATTTTGGTATTAATCAGGGCCATTGGAAAGAAAACTAAGAAGCAGTTTATGATTGGTTACTGTAAATTTGATTAATAGAACACATTCATTAATCTGAAAATATTTTAGTTCTTGGGCTGTATTTCTGAGCTTTGAAGCACTCTTGTTAATTGTTCATCAATAACTGATCCTGCTGGGAATTAACAGCGATGAGCACTGGTATCTGGATGGGGAGAATAACAGGGATTCATGTCTACTTTTTAGTGGTGGAACGAGGCAATGAAAATGAAAAATCCCATGGCACAAGTTGGTGTAAATCTGATAAATTCTGCAGCATGGGGACTTTTTGTCTGGAATGAGTATCTTTGATAAACTCGATATCTTCAGTAGTTGTTGTATCCAGCACCTGGAGAACAGAGCTGTAATTTTTGTCACTAGAAGGCTACCAGGAAAGGAAGTTAGTGAGCATTTTGATGGATCTACCCAGGCACCTTGTCTAGTTTATGTCTCTTGAATTACAAATAGATCTGCAAGTAGTAGGGCTGAGGAAGATACAGCTTCATGTTTGTGTTTTATGGGGCTCTAATAGTGTCTGCACCATGACCAAACTCTTCCCCACAGTTGGGATATTCAGTGGCTAAAGTTGGCCAGATATGAGGGTGTGTGCAGATAAAGTGCTGTGCTGTAAGAGTGATTGTTTATTAATGATTCTTTTCTTGATGGCCTGGTTTTCTGTAAAATATGCCATGTCTTGCTTCTCTGTGGTGTAATGGATTTGGACTTCTGGGATTTTTTATTTTTGTTGTGCCCTCATCCAATGCAGCAGCAGCCTGCCAATTGGTTTAGGTATCAATAAGGGCACTGCCACAGGCTCTAATTGCCATTAGCTCAAATGCTGTCTTGGGCTGATACAGTTAAGTTGCTTTTGGTTCTGGGGCAGCATAGGCTACCTGGGAATGTGTTGTGTTCATCTCCTGTCCGTGTTCTGTGGGAATAACTGACCCATTCTTAGGACTTGTTTTCAAGCTGATGCACAATTACAGGCATTGTCTCAGCCCTGACAGATTTATCAGGACAATTTCCTTAAGGAAAGATTTACCAATATGAATAAATGAAACACATTGAGTCTATAAGAATTCATGCCCAGAGTTTACAAATGAGGTGTGATAAAGTCACTGTGGGTTGAAGGGAAAATAAGGTGCATCATAAACAAGGACTTTACAGCTTAGCAATGCCTGTATATATAAAACATTTAATTTCTGTTCATTTTAAACCCTGTACTTTGCTGCCTCAGTATTCACTTTTTCCCTACCTGTAAATCATAGGATGACTGTTTGAAGAAGATCATGTGTCTCCGAGTGTGGAGGTGAATGGAAGGTTAAACATTGTGACTGGCATTCAGGTGACTCTTGTGCAATCAATCCCAGTGATATGATACTCAGTCAAAAGAACTGACAGTCATGGGGAGGAGAAAAGGGAGGAGAAAGGTGAAGAGGAGGCCCTTGAATATGTTTTCCAGTGTTGCATTAGGGAAAAAAAAAAGACCTGGGCTTTGATTCTTGGCTTGCAGCTGGGTCCTTGGCAGGGATGAGGATGCACTGAGTGCTTGCCCAAGCGTTCAGGAACACGAGGGAAAGGACAGAAACCCAGAACCTCTCTGTTTGCATTCTTGCCGAGGTAGAAGGCAGATGGGGAGAGAGCCAGGACCTTGGCTGTGCCTTATAAAGTAGTGATTGTTTCTTTGCATAGTCATATAGGATCCAGATATATTTGCTATATGTATTTTGTACTATCTTGCAAAGCAAGAGTTTACCAAGAAAGAAAATCTGGTATTTCTTTCTGCAGTAAGGTGCTAAAATGTGTCAAAGATTTTGATACTCATAAATACACAAGAAAGCTGATGTTTAGATAGCCCAAAGAAGGTTATAATGGTGATTTAGAGACTCTTTTGAGCATGGGGCTCAGGGTTCAATGGTCCAGTTCTAGTGATGGTATCCACATAGGCATCATTGTACAGTTCCTAAAAGAAATTTGTTTAAACCTTAAGCTGAGAGATGGAGAACTCTTTGCATTTTCCAGTTACTGTTTGAGTGAAGTGCTTTCTGCATATTGGTAGCCACAGAGCTCATATTCTTACCATTATGTTTACAAATGTATACCTGATTGGGAAAGAAAAAATCTTTCTGGGGGAGAAGAGATAGTGGAGGGACATAAAACTTCTTATTTCCATAGGCCTCTGGAGGGATTCCAAGAGTGATTTAGAACCTGAGGAAAGGTGGGACACAGAGACACTGAGGCAGCTGTGCATGGCAATGCACTCCTAAGCAGTTCTGCAGTTCTGTACGAGGAGCAAGAGATACATCCCTTTTTCTCCATGTCTTTCTTTTTGTATCATATGGTACATTATCTTCTTAAAAGTGAAGGGTAGGCTGTGCTCTCCTTTGCTTTCTAGCTTGGTGCAGCAGAGAGTGCAGCTACATCTGCTGCCACACCTGACAGACAGTTACTGTGAAAACAGTCAGGCTCCATGGTCATTGTACACCAGGTGCTGAGGGAAGGTAAATACAGTTTATCTTAGACATTAGAGGTGTCTTGCTTCCCTCAACCTGCCCTGACCTTCCCCATCCTCCGGTAAACCATGTACCATTTTAGCACCAGGTACCATCACAGAGGGAGGTCTTTGATTACATTTTTCTGTTTAGTTGTACACAATAACTGAGTGCAGCACAGCAGAAAGCAGCTATAAACTAACTAGGGGAGTAACAATATCCTCCTCTGTATGGGTCTAGTGACGTCCACTGTAGCTGTTGCTATATCAAAATTCTAAGGCAACTTTATGAAAAGTTCTGTCTACTTCAGTGGACACAGCAAGGGAGAGAGTGCCCTCTAAATACAGAAGCTTCCAGCTACAAATAAAGGTGCCTTATGCAGAATTTGCTTTAGGATTTCATAGCCATAGTTTCCTTACAGCTGCCTCTTCTCATACAATCAGTAAAACATATGTTTTGCAGATGTGGGCAGGGTTTTCAAGTGCCTAATGCAAAATGGAAAAAGGGCATCTGCCCTTAATGTAAACAATCTTTCTTCTTGGAAGAAAGCACTTTTTCCAAGATTTACTGGCTCGTTGCTTTTAGTGGCACTCATACTGCCTTCTTTCTGAAAACTGTAGAACACCTGTCCTTTGAAAACCCAGTCTTTTCAAGATGCCTCAAGTTTGACATCCCACAATTAAGGCACTCGACAGAATTCTTCCTTTACTCAGCCCTGGTGACCTCACATTGCACTATGGGGAATTTTCTTGTCATGAATTTTTGGTCAAGTCTTAAATCTCTCTCAGGCAGAGCTGTGATTATTATTGTTGTATTCCATGTTAAAATGCAAAATGACATTAGCCAAACCTATGGCAGTGCTTACAAATCCAGAATGAACATGGAGAGTTGACTCCATAAGCTTGAAATTACATTCCAAATCCAGTTTTTCCAAATGGTACTCTATAAAACAGTATGTAATTCCCCTACTTACACATTTGGTACTTTGAAAGCCAGGGCAGAAATAACATTACCTGGAAAGAACCTACTTCAGAATAATGAGAAAAAGAACTCTTGCAGTTATAGGTCAGAAACCACTTGTGGCTGTAAGAATCTATTATCAACTTTATTTTTTCTCAGTGTCATTAGTCTGGATAAAGGTAATTGAATATCTTAGATGCACTGGAGATATATAGAACACACACACATGCATTGTACCTGTAGTAGCCTTACCTAGCTCCTCACCTGCTTAATTACTGATACTAAAGTATAATTGTTCAGACTCACAAAGGGCATTTTAATGCAAAATAGGGAATTACTTTGAGCCCAGGAGGAGAATGAGTGCAATCCAGCCCTACTCCAATAAACTATGGACTTTGGGATCCAGTGGGAACAGGAATGTCAGACTGAGAAGAAGTTAGTTTATACTTTCCTTGAGATGCAGGTCTTGCATCTGATTCTGTTAGAACTTAAGATGACCATCTTCTACCTCTGCCATAGTAAACAGGCCATTTGAAAGAAGAATGCTGAATGTGGTCATACAGTCCTCCACTACAAAGCCTGCCTGGGTGATCCATTGATGCTGATGCAGTCACTGATTCCTGACTGTGATTCTTAGGGTTTAGTTTCTATGCCTGGCTCTGCCAGTCTTTGTGTATGGACCCACATGTACTATGTATACCTGTATGGAATATCCTACTGTATTGAACTGTGGTTCCATTACATACACCGTTGTGTAGAAGTAGACCTACTGTAAGATCACAACTACATTAAGCCTTTAAGGGAAATTATATGGAAAGACATAGGTCAGTGAACAGGCAGTGGAACACTGAACTAAATTATCGATGTATAGGTTTTGTGAAACATAGTGTCTAGCTGCAGATGGCAACTTCTGCCAAAAAAATCCCCAACATTTAAAGTAATTGTGTAAAGGAAAAATAGATCCACGCACAGAGAATCAGTAGCTTCCTGGAAAAAGACACCAGGTATGCCACCCTTTTCATGTGCAGATTTCTATCTCTGTACTCTGACTGTGCAGGTGTGCCATAAATCATTCCTGACAATCCAACCTACTATGATTAATATCAACTGAGGATAAAGGAGAACTGGTTGTTTGGCAACTTGCACAGATGTTACAGCAGAGCAGTCCACAGTCTGGTTGAGACTGGTAGAAAGCTCCACACTGTGGCTGCAGAGCTGCAGCCATCCCAATGTCAGACTGGCCAGTAGCACATGTGAGAACAGCCGTGGCCCTTGGGATCTGTGCCAGCAGAGAGTGCACATTGTCTTCTCCTGTTTGTGCCTCTTGCAATAACAGAGGCCCCTTGGAGGAGGTGGTGAAAGAAGCTACTCTGGCAGCTCTGTGCCCTCTGAGAATTTCCTCTGGACAACAGAGATCACTCACATAGTCAAATTCAGCAGACTTAAGGATGTTTTGAGCATCGCAGAGAACAAATTGATCAGTGACCCAGTTCTTCTATTCCATTAGATTGCTTTATTGAGCCAGAATTCCTGATGCCAAGGTGATCCCTGGAGTCTGATAAATTTGGTGTGAAAAGAGATGTTTGAATTAAGCACTTCACGGATGAAGAGGGCACAGCAGATCAAAACAACTTTGGCTATTCCTGTATCTATTTAGAAACTGCAGTAATATTTGAAGTCTGCCTGCAAGTTTTAAATTGAAAGATCTCCTTTCTTTGCTGTGTAAATCACCTTTTGTAAGCAGAGGTAAATTAAAGAAGTTCCTACCCCTGTCAGGTTTGTAATTCAAAGCATGTCCAAAACCTAGGAGCAAAAAAAATTTTGTAGGTCTATGACTGGAAACAGCTGCAAGAGTGTGTCCTCCATACATGGGGATGGGATTTGAGAATTTTTCATTTTTTTCAAATGAGGTCAATGATAAAGTTTTGCACTTGTATTAGTAATTTCCATATTTGCTGAACAGTTTAGCTCTGATAGCAAATATTTGTGCCTTGCTGTCATAGCCCCAAAAGCATGGTTTGTTCTTCCTCAGTTCGTTGACAACCCTCCATTTAAAAGCTGCCTGAAAACCTCTGACACAACAGCTGCACTTAAGAAATTTAGCTTTTCTTTTCTCTGCCTCTGAACTGTTCCCTACAGTTCCCTAC
>NW_008659154.1:15296-32160 GCF_000695815.1 Acanthisitta chloris
GGAAGTAGCTGGAGTATGATGAATGTTACTGCAAACTACTAATTTCAGTCCTCAATCATTCAAGTGCATTAGCAGCCTTACATGTATCAGATAAAAGTAGTTCCAGTTGAGTCACAAATGATAAGAGTCTAATGAGATCATTCACACATATAAAGTGACTGTGATCATGATTGTGCACAACCCCAGCTTTGTCAGAAGTTCATTGTTCTGCCATCAAAAGCTATGAATGATCTCACAGTAATTTTCTGCAGGAAGCACTAACAAAGACAGCAGTTTGGAAAAAAGTGTCTGAAAGGCCCATCCCGAAACTTGGGAATGCAAGAGATTGCATCAGTCTGGAAGTTTCTGATGATTGCATGTAACAGTTGGAAACCCAAAACTTAAAGGTTAATAACAAGTTAACAAATTCTAAATGCTCATTGTTGTCAGGCTTCCCTGGGTATTGCTTGCTGCTTCCTCTAATTTTTCAGGACTTACTCATGGATGACTTATAACTCACATTGGAATGAATACCACATTCAGTAAATTATGTAAGAAGATTGCACATGGTGCCTCTCCCATGATGTAACTAACATTAAATTGTTAATCATAAACCTGGGGCTTCAGCCAGGTGAAACACCCTTCAATGAGTCTGGTGAAGTTACTCTGTTCTTGCTGACATTGTTGAAAGCCACATGCTGCACATAAACCAAGAAGACAGCAAAGCCTTGCTACAAAAATTAAAGCTTTGTGTTTGGGAAGGATGCTGAGTTTTGAAAAACTGCTTTACTTTAGCAAGGACATGTTTTTATTTGGTCTTTTCTGAACACATGGCAAAACCTAACCCTAAGGGAAATCATTTGCTACAGCTTAGTGGTGTGTTGTATTATTCCTTGACAAGATTTGTTTGTCAGTTTTAAAAGCAGTTTATAAACCAGTCATGTAAATAAAAACCAGAAAGCTGAAATGTTCTTAAACATTCATTATGTGAGATTTTTTTTCCCCTAAAAACAAATCCTCTTTCCTTTTTGCTAGCTTGACTAACAAAACCTTTTACTATAATGATGACTGGGAGAAAATGGTAATCTTTCAAGCTGTAGTTAACATGTCAGCTGGAGTGTACCATTCCCATAGTGTTATTAATCATAAGCCAGTCTATAAAACAATACTGTGTTTCTCTGCATGGGGTATGCTAACTAGCTTGCAATTTCACTGGGTTTAGCCTGGCTTAATTCTCCAGTGATGCAAATCTTCAAGTAATGCCTCTTTCATTTTGAGAGGTGTGTTTATCACATCTTTTGTTTTATTGCATCTTATTTTCTGCTCTTCTGACATTCTTGTCCTTCTGTAGGTTACTGTTATACCATGTTTATGGAAGGCAAATGCAAAAACTGTGCACTGTTGCAAATTACCATGTATGTAATAGTATTATAGTACAATACCTTACAGTATAGGGCATCATGAAAAATACATAGGAGTGGTCTGGATCAGTTCCTAACAACACAAATATGCTGATCATTGCTATTGTTAGATAGTAACTGTGTCTATATTTACTGATGTCATCACCAAAAATACTTATTTCCTTCTTAGACTCAGTGCTAATGCAAAAAAAATTTCAGGTAAGTTTAAAGTGGTTTGAAATATTCCAGGCATTTCTAGGCTGGTCTGTACATACTGGTTCACCCTCACTGATACAGTTCTGTCCCTTTATGCATATTGGGGCTTGAAAGAAGCCAGCAATACTTGTCTTTATGCTGGTCAGGAAGGGACCAGGTGTACCTCTCTATGCACAGTGGCTGTGTTTTTGCCATTGGAGCACTCTTACAGCCTCGTAAGACAAGAAGACATGTGAGATGTGGAGGACAATAAAAGTGTAAAAAAAGGCACTGGATGAATAAAATAATGTTTTATTAAACCTATAGACCCTAGGTTTTGGGGGATGGCAAGTGAAAATTAAATGAAGTGCGAAACAGTTAGAGTTTTCCTTACGATACTCATGACTGTGTCCAAACTGTTCCCATAATTCATGCACAGAATTATACTGGAGGCAATGACACGTATGTCAGGGATTGGCATAACACCTTAAGAAGGGAAGAGAATTCCATTTTGCAGTATAATGATTCTTTGTTTGTGACTGCTGTGCCATTTTTTGAATTACAAAATAATCAAAGATGTGAACCCATCCCTATGGAGGTTACACTGTGTAGCAAACTGTTCCCATAATTCATGCACAGAATTATACTGGAGGCAATGACACGTATGTCAGGGATTGGCATAACACCTTAAGAAGGGAAGAGAATTCCATTTTGCAGTATAATGATTCTTTGTTTGTGACTGCTGTGCCATTTTTTGAATTACAAAATAATCAAAGATGTGAACCCATCCCTATGGAGGTTACACTGTGTAGTGTAGGATGCCTCATGGTGCTTCAATGACAGGAAATTTGCATGCCAAGATTCTTTATTCCTGTGAATTTTCTAAAATACCACTTCAATTTCCACAGCAGGTCCTCCCAAGCTGTGCTGTTTATCCCACAGGACTAGAGGAAATAGTTTGATGCAGTCTATGGGCAAAATCTTTCTGGCTGTATTTCTCTGAAGGAGACTGGCAATAACTGATGGAGCAGTAGAGTTTTTGTGAAGAACTATATCTGCTCCTGTGTTTTGCAAGGCCTGGTAGAGAACTTGGAATTCTTGTTTCTGCTTTCAGGACAAGAATATAGTAAGTGGGATAAATCACCTCTTTCTCCTCTGTGCTCACATAACCTGGTGGAGAGTTGAGCACAGTTTTCTGTCTATGCTGGCAGTACCCAAACTAGCTAAATTTAGAAATCAAGGTTTTTTAGAAAGTAATTGAAAACTCTCATGCAATAAATCCATTTCAATAATCCATTAGCAAGGGGAGCATCTTACACAAGTTTTGTATCAACAGTTAACTGTGGTTGAAACTTGCTCTTTCTCCTTTCTGTTTCCTGCTGGGTGTTGAGTCTTCCTTGCTAGCACACCCTTACCTGTCAGTGGCTTGCCCAGGAGGCAGAGCTGAGTCAGACCTTAGCTCACAAGTTCAATCTGCAGTTGTCCTCTGTGTCCCAGCCCTCTTTGGCTGGAACTGGCACATTTTGCCTGAGGCTGCTGGTGGCTGAACTCTGTACTTGATGACATGGTGGAAAGAAGCTTAAAATATTGCAGTAGGTGCAAAAGTCAACGTGTCACTGTTGATGCTTGTAATTGCCTTACGTCAGTGCCGTGGTATGACACGCTGCACTGTTTTCCTCCACTGCAGGCTGTATATAGCCTGTTACACTTTGATCTGCTCAGCAAAACAGAATGGATTCCTTTTGTCTGTAAACAGCAGCTGGGTGAAAGGAAAGGGTAATGGAGCCTGAAGGTATTTGATGGATTGGCCTAGAATATATCCACTGACCAGATAACAACCCATATGTGTATTGCCAATGTCAATTTGGTCTGTACTTGTTACTGCTTCTAGAGCACAGTGGTGGTATAAACCAATCTGCTCTGATTTCACCTTGAGAGATGTGATTCTGGAGGGAAAATGTGGCCTGGCTAACCTGGTGTGGTGTGCCTTCCTTTGACCCTGTTGTCACAACAGGTATTTCAAATGGGACTCCCCTTGTTCTTGGCTAAAAAGACACTCTCTGTTGGGTAGCTGCAGGTCCTGTTACTGTTCAATGTGGATTTTCACATTTAAGGGGTTCCAGCTATGCAAATGGAGCTGGTTTTTATGGTTCATCAGATGCAAAGCTGACTTAAAATGAGCATATGGAGGCATGTGAAAGGCTTGTACTGCTGAGGGTCAAGGAGGAATAACTAATTTAGAATAAATACTTACATTTTAAAACATCTATTTTTGATCTGAGGCAAGTGTCCACGAAGTTTGAAAGAGCATCATTTTATCCTACCTCATCCCACATTTTCTAAGCAAGTGTTCACAGTTCACATCTGCTTTATTTACTGTCTGTTAGATTTACTGCATTGTTATCATATATTAGAAAAGAAATATGTCTTCAGACAAACATGTGGTTTAAAAATGGGATTATAATCCCAGGGCCTTCAAGCACTCATGTTTCAGTGAATAAAAGCAGACTTTCCTGGTATATTTTGCAGGGCAGAAATGGTTCTTATGTGGCTCATACTGTATAAAATGATATAGAGCAGCTTTTGCTCTGACTATTAAATCACATACTTAGTAACAAGCATGGATTGTGAATGCAAAATTCATTAACTCTTACAGTGAAGTGTAGAATGTGAGACATATTAAAATTCCTAGCATACCGAAGGGTGTGAACCAGATTTGGAAATATGATAGTAGTTTTTAACACCTCTTTTAAAATGAGGCAGATGCAGAGTAATCTAATCAAGATGTATATCCAGAGTATGGAATGAAATCTATTCTGAAACAAACTTCCTTCTCTCAGGAACTGTACATCCATGAACCTCTCAAATAAAGCCATGTGCAATCCATGTTTCTTCCTTCTAGTGGGCAGAGAAAATGTGAAATATTTATTATTCTAAGAGTACACAAATCCTGGTTTTGCAAAATCCTGCTTTAGAAGTAAACCTTTAAAGCAATTGCAAGCACAGAGGCAAATGTGCCATCTCCTGTGCATTTCCATCAAGTCAGCTGATTATTTGTGACTATAAACATTCTGCTGATTGTGGTGGAAGGGCCAGACCTCCTGAAGACTGTGTGGCATTGTGGATTTGCAAGTGCAGAGTGTCTGAAACCACGTGCAGTGACAGTGAGACTGCTGCAGGACACAAACACACATTCTGTTCTACCCCTGTGAAATGAAACACATTCCTCAACCTTAACATAAGTTTGCTTTGACCCTGGTTAAAGTAGATTGAAACAAAGCAAGCTCATTCCTTAGCATCCCAAGTAGGGAATGCTGGGGAGAAAGACAGGTGTAAGCATAAAAGTGGTAGGGGGGAAAGGCCTCCTTTTGACTTAGCAGAAAAAAAGGAGCTGCTGTCATTGCTTTCTGTCCTTTTCTCTGTCTTATCTTCACACTGTTAACCTAAACGTCTTTTAACATCACTATTTTCTCTGTCACTGAAATTTCATTTGATTTGAGCTGTTTCCAGTTAGGCTTCTGCATGGAGACCTCATAGCAGCTTTTCAGCATCTGAAGGGGCCGACAGGGAAGCTGGAGAGGGACTCTGTTAGGAACTGCAGTGACAGGATAATGGTTCCAATTGGAGGAGGGGAAATTTAGGCTAGATATTAAGGAAAAGTTTTTTACTGTGAGGGTGGTGAGACACTGGACCAGGTTGCCCAGGGAAGTAGTGGATGCCCCAACCCTGGCAGTGTTCAGTTCAGCTGGATGAACAACCTGGTCTAGTGGGGAGATGTCCCTGCCCATGACAGGGGCTTGGGACTAGATGATCTGTAAGGTCCATTCCAACCCCTAAAATTCTATGATTCTATGATCTATAGCAGGAATCAGTTGCCTGAACAGAGACCTGTAGTGCCCTTTGAGATGCCTTACATTTTGTAAGATGCTGTCATAGGGCTGGTAGGTCCAACACCTAAGGTAAATCTTTGCTCTTCTGGAGCAGCAATGTTTATGTTAGGGCATCTCATATGGGACTAGGCCCTTGCATTTAGTCCATAGCCTAAACAATTGTCTCAGCTCCTTGTGTGGTCAGTGAAGAGAGAGGCTGGCTCTTTCAGAAGATGGTTGTGTGTGCCTGTTCTAGACATCTGGACAAGTCAGTCATCCCTGTAAAGTATTTGTCTGTTTTTACTAGGAGGTCCAGGTGACAAGGTAAGTTTAGCATCATAATTTGTGGATGGTAGAAGTTAGTTATGGTAAATCTTATCCCTCATGAGCCAAAAAAAAAAAAAGAAAATTATGGGCTTTTAATACAAAGAGTTTGATTTCATCATGTTACTGAGATTTATTACTTACAAATTAATTTTGGGAAGTCCTGGGGATGAAACTAGCTGAAACTGATGTGAATTAAAGGTGCAACTGAAAATCTGAATTACATTTTTTACCTAGAATTAGCTGGTGTTTGAAGAAATCCAGAAAGGCTTTTACTTGTTTAATTAACCAGAGGAACATTACTTCACAGTGTTACTGGAAGATAAACCTGCCTTTTCATATTAAAACATTCCTCTCTGTTTTAAACTGTCTTGTTAGCTGTCACCTGTCTAATACAGATTTGTTGCAGTTGTGATGGGTGGGGATGCAAATGAAGCATAATTTGTGAAAGGCAACATTCTGTTATCTTTTATTAGACAATTACTCCAGCAGGAGAAAACAGAAGAGCATTCAGCACACAACCCACTCCTTTGGGGTTTGCAAGCTTCTCTGTTTTCTTCCATTATTTCAGTCCAGCTATTAAAAGATACTACTTCCCTTACAAGACTACCCTCATTTATTACTGTCTTAAAGAATGCAAGTCTATTAATAGTAGAAATGAAGTAAGGAGGTCGGAAATGTGAGCAGAACACAAGCTATATAACCTTTAGAGTTGTCCCTGTCTCACTGCACTTGGACACAAAATGATAAAAAGATTCCTTTGACAATCTGAAACCACACAGGAAACACAGCAGTGCAGTTCAGTATGGTATGTTTTCCAGTGTCATTTGGTTCTGAGGTTTGGCCAAGTTATTCAGCACAAAGCTCCAAGAGGTAGGAAAGGATTGTTTATGCCACTGTCCTATGTCCCCACAGATTCACACAGGGTGGACACACACATCTCTGTACCAGAGAACAGTACCTTCAATGTCTTGGGGTGCAAGTGAAGGCCTGAGGAGTGCAATGCATCATGAAGTCCAAAACTGGAACTTTCCCAGTTATATAAATATAACTGTTTAATTTTCTGTCACCTTTGTTTGCTCTTTTAAATAGTCAGACATCATTACTTGTACAAAACCCCTCACTGGAGTTTTAGGGAATCTTGGCATTTTGAAACAAAAAGAGAGTGGAAGAAAATATGTTTCTTGGCCTTGAATTGAAAAGATTAAAGACACTTTGAAAAATAGATTGTTGAGGTGATTAATGACCAGCTTTTGGGTTAGATCTGCCAATCAAGAATTTACAGCTGAAGAGACTGATCTCCTGAAAGTAGAAGAGAACTCAACAGTGACACTGAAACTATCATTATATCCCCTATCTTCATCTAGATCTGAAAGGAGCCAATTGTAGTAAATTACTGAGTAAAGTAAAGATTCTCAGCCTCTTGGTATATTTAATCAAATCTGGAATATATTTGGGCAATCACCAGTGTTGCCAGCAATATAGATGTAGGATGGGGAACTATATGATGTTTATTTCAGAGACCATATTAACTCATCTTTGACTCCTGCAGTCATGAATATTATATACATCAGAACGAAGAAAAGCTCAGTTGCTCCTGGAAATCCATCAGCATCTGTAAAAATGCACAGCAGTACAGCAGATAATATTGCAGTATAGGGCACCTTGTTCTCATTCACAACTGAATGTATCATCATCAAAAACTCGTGGGCATAATAGGAATAGCAGGAGTCAGAGCTTATCATAGCAAAAACCCATGGTCTTGTGGTCATGACTAATAAACTACCTGTATCAGAGCATGTGAGTCATATCCTCTCCTTGAGCTCTGCAAGATAAGTGGTTGTTTGCATCATAGCAGCTACCATGTCGCCAGCAAAAAAAAAAAAGGAACAAATTGGTGATCTTAACTGCCACCAGAATAACTTTTTTCTTAATATGCTGAAGGTGTCAGCAGAGCTGTGTTTAGGTGAAAAGTAATAGACTGTGGCATGGAAGGCAAGACTGGGTGTAATTACTGTATTTAAAACTTCTGAAATATGAAAGGTAGCATAAAAGCTGTTCATTTTTTTGCAAACAGCAAATCTCAGTCTGCTTTCATCAAAGCTTTCATAGACCTAATGCCAACTGCTAGGCTACTGGGCTGTTTCTAGAAAAAGCTAACTCTTCTTTTTAGTATATGATTTGTGCAGATCTAGGAGTTTTCCCAGAGAAGTTACTTTTCGTGGTGGTATGGATGGTTTAGTGGCTGTTGGCCTTCATGGCATTGCCAGTGAGATAAACACTGTTCAGGCAGACTTCAGGTAGCTCTTTGCATCCCATTTTTTGACTTTTGTATTCTCTGTTTTGTTTTTCTTGCCACTGGCTGGGGTACCTGAACTCTTCCAGTGACAGCAACGTCAGCTGGAGATTGTTGGCTGCACCTGCCTGAGTTGCTTGCATAGTGGGGCAGGAACTCAACATTGTGTGAAAGTTTCCTCTCTAACAGCAAAATCAGGCATTTATCCCAACTTTATTCATTCCAGCAGAGAGTTCTTGTAGGTGGGGTGAAGGTCTGCAAGGCTGAACTGGTACTTGATTTGTTTTCCTTTTCTACCTGAGTGTAGAGTTTTTCAGAAGAAGAGTTGAATACCAGCCACATAATAGTCAATGATGCAGGTTCTTAGGGCATCCTCTGATTTATTCCTTATCCTATAAACAGTACCATGTGTCCTTCCACAGCACAGTGCTTTTGACCTAAGAAATAGCATACTGGGATAGAAACAGTTCCACAGACTTACTGTAAGTGGCAAATTTTTGATGGCTTTAGTAGTATGTTCATGAGTTACATATCTATACAGTTGCTTTACTCAAAGACTTTACTTGGCTACAGCTTGCAGAAGTAAAGGTTGCTGAGCACTATGCCAAGTATGTTTGAATGAACTACTTCTCTAAGGGAGCTATGCTGTATTTGTATACGGGAACCAAACTTTCCCATAATACCTCAGTAAGAAAAAATGCTATTTCTTTGCTTATGCTCAGCTGTGAGTTGCTAAAGATTTTATTTGCAAGTTTGTGTATAACTCTTGCCTTCAGGAAAATTTTCCTCTCGTTTTTTCTGTTACATAGCTGGGAAGCATGGACACAAATGAAGAATACATTTGGTATCCATTCATTGCTACTGTAACATGGTGCATTACTTCTTAAGGTTTTGAATTAATTGCACTAGCAAGAGCTGTTATAAATATGCTTTACTGAGTATTTATTGTCTCAGGTATGGATTTCATCTGCATAGATGCATATGCAATATACCTATGCATAAATTATGACTGAAGTATAGACGCCCTGATATTTGTTCAGATACTTAGAAATCCAAGAAAATTCATATATTCCTGTTCATATTAGTTCATCTGTTTCTATGCCTTCCAGTAGATTGTTTTATTGTTGGTGTTCCACATTGTGAAAGCAGCATATATTGCTTAGGCAGCTATTGCAGGAATCAGCTAAATGTGAATGAAATGATAACTGTTCTGTCTAACTGTTAAATAGAGAATAAATGTAGCCTAATATGTGGCATTGGCCAAGGCTGGATGCCAGGAGCCCAACAAGGCCTCTCTATCACTCCCCTCAGAAAATAAAATTAAACACTCATGGGTCCAGGTCAGGATGGGGAGAGATTATTCACCAATAACTGTTGCAGGCAAAACAGACTTGGTTTGGGGAAATTAGTTTAATTTATTACCAATCAAATCAGAGTAGGATAATGAGAAATAAAAACAGAATTTTAAAACACCTTCCCCACCACCTTTCTTCCCAAGGTCAACTTCACCTCCAAATTCTCTATCTCCTGCTCTCCCAGTGTCACAAGGGCAATGGGGGTCATGGTCAATTCATCACACATTTTTTTCTGCCTCTCCTTCCTCCTCATGGGGAGGACCCCTCACACTCTTCCCCTGCTCCATCATGGGGTCCCTACCATGGGAGACAGTCCTCCAGGAACAGATTGCTCCAGCGTAGGTTCTTCATGGGGTCACAGTGTGGGCTCCTCTTTCCAATGGGCCACAGGTCCTGCCAGGAGCCTACTGCAGCATGGGCTTTCCACAGGGTCACAGCCTCCTCTGGGCATCATCCTGCTCTGACATGGGGTCCTCCAAGTGCTGCTGCACCATGGACCTCCATGGGCTGCATGGGCACAGCCTGCCTCACCGTGGTCTTCATTCACCACAGGCTGCAGGGGAGTCTCTGCGCTGATGCCTGGAGCACCTCCTGCCCCTCCTTCTGCACTGACCTTGGAGTCTGCAGGGTGGTTTCCCTCACATACTCTTCTCTCTGGCTGAAGTTGCTGCTATGCAGTTTTTTTACCCCTTCTTAAATCTGTTATCCCAGAGGTGCTGCCACCATCACTGATGGGCTCAGCCTTGGCCAGCAGTGGGTCCATCTTGGAGTTGGCTGGCATTGGCACCATTGGACATGGGGGAAGCTTCTAGCACAGAAGCCAACCCTCCAGCCCTCCCGCTACCAAAATCTTGACACAGACCAAATACACCTAGTTAAGCTGCATTTTGGTAGAAGACAATATTAGTGTTGACCTCTGGTCTTTATTTATTCTTGTTTTTCAAAGACATTACACATCAGAGAGGTTCCCTCCATGTGCCATCTGTTCCCTTGCAATAGGGAATGGTAGAACAATTTTCTGAAGAATTGCTGACAAGATGTGGCAGGGGAACAGCAATCCATAAGGAAGAGATTTCTCATTAAAGTCATTCATCTGTGATACAGCAAGCTCTTGATTTACACTGGTCACCTCAGGATCAGGGAGGACAGTGACTGCTAAGTTACATTTTTTATGGCACAGGCTAATGGTGAGGTTCTTGACAGTAACTGGGATTGCTGTCAGATCAGTTTTCATGGCACAGACACACTTATCTAAGTGAGATTATTTTAGTTAGACAGTTTATGGCAATAACAGATGTCATCATAGACTCCTCTTGACCTCAGTTATTTCATGATGTCTTAATGCTGGCTGGCTGTTGCCATGTCATTCCTGAGGCTTTTCCTAGGAAGGGCAGGTGGACCACACAGGCCCCTCATGAATTACAGCAGACCTCTCTTTTTGAACTTGTGGTCACATTTCTTTTCTGTGTGTGCCTCATGATGGTCCTCATGAGCAGAACCTGAGTGCAGATCACTGCTTCTGCTTTTGCTGAGCAGCCAGTTTGTGACATACTGGCACAGCTGGACACGTCAGCCAGATGACAATAGTTGCAGGCAGACAACAGGAATTGCTCTAGGACAATTTAAAAATTAAATACCTGCCACAGAAGCTTGGGTGGGGTGGAGAGGGCAAGGAAGAATATGATAGAAATGAGAGACACAATCACAGACATGGGGGTTGGAAGGGATGCCGCAGGTCATCTGGTCCAGCCTCCTGCTTAAAGCAGCACTGTATACCTTGGAAGGCTGTTAAACAGGAGAAAAACAAATGAAAAATCTAAGGTTGGAATTTCAGCCCAAGCCTGGAACAGACTGAAAAATGTGTTTCATTTCATATAGAAATGTAGTTAAGTGATCTCAGCCCATGAGTACAGCTGAATTTATGTGGTAATTATCTATGCTGAAGGTTGGCAATGGACACTACACAGTTTTTAGCAAGAGTGAAAGTCTTCTACGTGTCTTAGCTGGCAGATCTGAAAAATAAATATTTTTTCATAATGTTTCACCTAAAATTTTGCTTTTAACAGTGGCTATATTACCCCTGCCTTCTCACAGACGCCCCAAGGAAAATGTGAAAATACAGCTGAAGACTATAAGAAACTCAAGATCACAGCACAAGGTAGAATATCTGAGAAAGTAGACAAAGGGTACATGCCTTGAAGCAGTGAGAGCCCCAGCTCTGTCAGGAGGTAGTGGATTTACTGACCTACATTAAGGTGTTCTGCTTTGCTGTCCAGCAATGCACATTTGCTTTGGTTTTGTTGCAAACCCTCTAGTTGGGATCCTTTGGAAATAGGAGCCTAGAGGAACAGCATGATTGGCTTGAAATATTATTTTGTTGTGATTGCTAAACCAGCTGCATTCTTCCACTAGCTCACCATGTCAGATTCACATAAGCATGCTCCAGTGCATAAGCACACTTGTAAGATGTAATTCAGCCAACTGTCTCTTCACTCCTCAAGGGCTGAGATAAAGAGGAGTGTGAATGGCAGATAGTGGAGGAAGAGACTAGCAAAGCCAAAGTGCTGAGTTCTGAGTCACTTCATCAGAACCCCTTAGTACCACCTGACTAATTCACTAAGACCAATAATATTTTGAACTAGGTGAATAGAAATGAAAGATTCTAGTAGTCACCCCAATATCCTTCTCTCATGAAACGAAACATTAGAGCAAAGTTTGGTTGTATCACTCCAAGTAACTCCCAGTGAAGCAACTGAAGAGAACCTTCCTGGACAAAGTTCTGTGGTCCAAGCATGTGGTATGATCTTTCTAAGATGGTTGCTGCTGCCTGATAGTTTTTTGTTGGCTCTTCCTCCAAGCAGACAATCCACCCATATGCATGGCCTTAGCCTGGAATCTGTACTACCAGTTTTCTAAAACAAGCTCCTTGAATTGATATTCATAACTCTCTTACAAGATAATAATACTAAAAAAATCTGAGTCAGCCCAACAACTTCTCTTGGATAACACCATGTAAACAGAAAAATCCATTTCTGTTGGCTGAAATATTGCCAGGATTCATTAGACTCAGTGCACAGACACATGAATATGCTGGTAACATGGTAGCTTTGAAAGACTGGTAATTTTTTGAAGATGAAAGATGCATGGTTTAAATTAAAAGCTATAGGAGTAATGCTGGAATGAAGGAAATGTGTCTAAAGAATGGATCAGTAACGAATTATTTTTGCCAGCTGTTTACTTTTTTTTTCAGAAATCAAAGGCATGACTATCTATTTGCAAATACACAATTCTATTGTCCATAAATGAAAAAACTGTCTGTATAAATAACATGGATTGCTCAAAACCAAATTCTCTCTGTGTCTTTGTTTATCTGATTTTGCAATCCTCAGTATTTCCAGTGAGTCTGTTAAGGAAACCTCTGATCTGGAAGAATATAAGAGTATAGACTCATAATTGTGAAATAAGAATGAATAAAACCTGCTCTATACTTCTGAAATTTAGTTATCTTCAGCTTTTTCCATTATGGACGTAATCTAAAAAATTACTGATCACAGTAAATACCCACAGCTATGTGGATATTTGCAAGTTGCATAAGGTCTCAGTAGCCTTGAAATCATCATACAGGTGAAAGTTTAAGAATATAACAGTGATCACTGACAGTGTGTTTATTGTCATGGATCCTTTTGCTATTTCTTACTTGTCTTGCATAGGCACTGACAAGGCTGAGAAGAGCAGCTGGTGATTTCTCTTCATCTCTGTACCTGGGCTCCTCATCATGACAGGATCCTTTTCTACACAGAGAGAGGGAAAGCTACTGCTGTTACAAATCTGCTCATTAAATCAGGCTGACGCTTTCATTCAGAAAATATTTGCATCTGTTTGGATGTTTTCCTTGATGTATTTTTGCCAGCTGTGTTGGTGGATGCATGCACTCGAATGCATGCAAAGCTTAAATGTACTAAGGGAAAGCCCCCAAAATACAAAACTGTTTGAAGCTAGGTGGTAGTCTCATAGAATTATAGCATCATAGAATCAACCAGGTTGGGAAAGACCTCTAAGATCATCAAGTCCAACCCTACCGTGGTCACTAGACCATGGCACTAAGTGCTACATCCAGTCTCAGCTTGAAAACCTCCAGGGATGGTGAATCCACCACCTCCCTGGGCAGCACATTCCAATGCCTCATAACTCTCTCTGGAAAAAATCTCTTCCTAATATCTAACCTAACCCTCCCCTGGCAGAGCTTGAGTCTGTGCTCTCTTGTCCTGCTGCTGGTTGCCTGGGAGAAGAGACCAACCCCCACCTGACTCCAACCTCCTGTCAGGGAGTTGTAGAGGGTGATAAGGTCTCCCCTGAGCCTCCTCTTCTCCAGGCTGAACACCCCCAGCTCCCTCAGCCTCTCCTCATGGCACTTGTGCTCCAGTCCCTTCACCAGCCTCGTTGCTCTTCTCTGGACCTGCTCCAGCACCTCAATGTCCCTCCTGAACTGAGGGGCCCAGAACTGAGCACAGGATTCAAGGTGTGGCCTCACTAGCATCAAATACATGGGAAGAGTCACCTCCCTGGTCCTGCTGACCAACACTGTTCCTGATCCAGCCCAGGATGCCATTGGCCTTCTTGGCCCCCTGAGCACACTGCTGGCTCATGTTCAGCTTTCTGTCTCTCCAGACTCCCAGGTCCCTTTCTGCCTGGCTGCTTGACAGTGAATGTTTATATACTAAAAAGGAACACATTCACATTGCCTTTTGTCTTAATAAACATGGTCCTTTTTATCCTACATTTTGTGATGATTATCCAATGATAAGGGAATCAAGACAAATGTCTGCATTCTGAGAACATACTGAATAACTGATGCAAGAAAAAGCATCTTTGAAGAGATTTGCAACTGAAAGGTCACCTGGCAGTATGGCAACTTGTTTAATGAACCAAGAATAAGATAATTTAACATGCTTCTGAAGGAACCAGAAAAAGGGCCTAGTGTTCCTCTGTGCCTGGTGTCATGGCATTGCATTTGGAGGCACAAATGCACACACAAAAACCTAGCACTTTTTAAGCAAAACTGTCCCGTCCTGATGTTCTTCACTAAGACAACTTAGAGGCTTACATCAGAAATTGGCATTTACTAGAACAAGCATTTAATGTTTATGCAGAAAGCTCTACCTCATACCCAATGTGTGCATTGACAAATATATTATGGCATTAGCATAGTAGCAGATATAGAAGTTTGGGCTTTGATTAGCTCCCAGTTTGATAGCCCATGCAAGACAGAAGGCATTTTTTCCCATGCTGCAGCTTTGCTTAGCTTCTCTCAGTCCAGAGAGGAGCAATAGGGCTGGTGAAGGTACAAGTGCTGAGGGAGCTGGGGGTGTTCAGCCTGGAGAAGAGGAGGCTCAGGGGAGACCTTATCACCCTCTACAACTCCCTGACAGGAGGTTGGAGTCAGGTGGGGGTTGGTCTCTTCTCTCAGGCAACCAGCAGCAGGACAAGAGGGCACAGACTCAAGCTCTGCCAGAGGAGGTTTAGGTTAGATATTAGGAAGAGATTTTTTCCAGAGAGAGTGCTCAGGCATTGGAATGTGCTGCCCAGGGAGGTGGTGGATTCACCATCCCTGGAGGTTTTCCAGATGAGACTGGATGTGGCACTTAGTGCAATGGTCTAGTAATGACAGTAGGGTTGGACTTGATGATATTTCAGGTCTCTTCCAACCTGGTTGATTTTGTGATTCTACGTTTCAGTTTACATTAAGGAGGCTTAAAGGCACTCACTGCAAGACATTTATAATGCCTTTATCAGGTATTTTTTTTCAAATCATTTTCTCAAACAAGTTGGGCAGAGAATGTCTTGCTAAGTAATAGTATAGGAAAAGACTTCCACAAGCACAGCTTAAGTACATCTTATTCACTTAGGTTCTTGTCCCAAGGTAGAGATGTTTGAAATGCACCTCCTTAGGCTGATATTGCTAGATATCCTTAATGAATGTTTCCTCATCAGACAGGCCCCCTGTGCTGGTTCTGTTGTTGGATATGGGGACAGAGACTGCTTGCACTTTGCATAATACAGTTATTTACTGAGACCTGTCCTATAGTCATTACTCATTGGCTTCTCTATGGCAGCCCCAATTAAACTCATGTAGAAATATTCTGTAGAAATTAATCTGCTACCAAATATTAAGAGAGAAGTTACGTGGCTGAGACAGAACATTTCGATTTATTGCAAGGGAATCTTTCAGAAATCAAACCTACAAACAGTCATGAAAGGTACAAAATAGGATAAAGGAGCATACCTCCCATCAACTAGTCTTCTGTATACTGATTAAAATCCTATTTTCTCTACTTTGGCAAAGAAGCATTGGCAGCTCCCACTGAGTTTTCAGCAGAAGAATAAAGAAGAGAGTTGAATTAATATCCATGGTCTGAATGGTACTGTGGAAAGCATTTGCAGTTTGAGCACTGTGGAACTTTCTGTGCACAGTATTTTCTTCTTAGATGTTCCACTGGGTGGCACAACTCCTACATTGCCTTTTTCAGAAATATCACTCGATATTTGAATATGTTAAATGATTTTACCATATTATTTTGTGTTGACAGCTGCAGTCTTGAGTTCTGATCACATTGCCTAGCCAGATGAAATAGGGACTTGAAGTAATTGGGAGGCAAGTGCCACTGTACTGTCTTTAATCCAAGACAAAACCTACAACCCCAGCTCTCCTCTCCTCCCCCCACCCCATTTCCAAACTGTGACTCTATGAACAAAATCTAATGTGTTAGGAAAACATGTAGCTCAGAACTTAGGAGCAACTAATGCTTTCTACAAAGTACTTTAGTTTCCAGACAGAAAACAAAAAGTGTTTACTCCCTTCATGGGAACTACTTGATGCTGTGTGTTAAAAAATGTTCTTCTGAGACCCTCATGCTTGCCAGGGTGGAAGGGTAGAGAAACTATCCTGCATTTCAGGTGGATCCACCCAGAGTCTTTTATTAAACCCTTGCCAATAGCAAGGAGGAAATCTAGACCTTCAAATCCTGTCTGCTCGGAGAAATGTCACTTAGAACTCATGACAGCATTTCTCACCACGTAGTTGCCTTGCTGATGAAGAATATCTGAGTTTGGCCTTCAGTGTTATAAAATGTTCTGACAGACTAACAAGACCCTGCTGCTTCACAGCTCCCCTGATTGTTATTTGCTCTCCAATTCATAGAATCATAGAATCACAGAATTTAAAGGTTGGAATGGACCTTACAGTTCATCCAGTCCCAACCCCCTGCCCTGGGCAGGGACACCTCCTCACTAGATCAGGTTGCTCAAGGCTCATCCAGCCTGGCCTTGAACACTGCCAGGGTTGGGGCAGCCACCACATCCCTGGGCAACCTGTGCCAAGTGTCTCACCACCCTCACAGGGAAAAGCTTTTTTCTAATATCCAACCTAAACTTCCCCTCCTTCAGTTT
>NW_008659154.1:32294-34196 GCF_000695815.1 Acanthisitta chloris
CTCCCTCAGCCTGTCCTCATAGGGGAGATGCTCCAGTGCTCTTACCAACTTTGTGACCCTCCTCTAGCCTTGCTCCAACAGTTTCATGTCCTTCTTATGCTTCTTCATCTCTTTAAGACTTTTCCTTAAAAAATTAATAAAATTAATAAAATTAATCATGTTCCCCACCAATGAGCCCACTGCAGTCCCCATTTCTACACCTATGAAGAATTTCAGACCTCAGCACTGTCTGACTCCTGCTGTGACCAGGCTAGCCTGTTACCTCAGCTTGTCCTCAGGCAGAGGATGTACACTGTCAACAACAGCACAAGCAGCTCCTTTTATTTACATGTTTGCTGTCTCACATTATGGATAAGTAGGATTAAGGAAAGAAATTCTGTGATGTTTAAATTAAGTACTTTGATACAGTGACAGGGATTCTGAGGTTTTTCCAGGTGTTATTTTTTCTATTTGTAAGTCATGTGCCCAAGGAAAACACTTCCATGGTGTAGAGGTTGTCTCTGTCAGTTCTGCTGCTACCTCCATTTCCTTTGGAGCCCAGGGGTTAATTTCAGTGACACCTGGAAGAGAAACAGGTAGAACTCACAAAGATGTCTATACAGGTACAAATGAACATTCTCTTGAAAGAACTCACACATTATATGTAACATTTGCCTATAGCTAATCAGTCAAAATGTACCTGACCACCCAATTAGCATTTGTGTGCTGTCAGATCAGCTCTAACTCTGCTTTCTAGCTGTCTCTTGCAGGATGCAGCTGGAAATATTGCTGCAGGAACTGGGTCATGACAGTAGGGGACAAATCTATAAGAAAACCATTTCATTAGCTATGCTACTCATGCAGCAACTAATTTTAAATGAAGGAAATGGCTTACTGGTCAGGTTCATGTAAATCTTCTGTGTGGGAGGCTTATGCCTTTATCATTAAATACACTATGGTTTTAATTTGCAAATAAATATGTTTGGGTCTCAGAGATTCAATTTTCTTTTGCTAAAATCCCACTACAGTAGGGTTAGCTCCTTTATAACTATCAAAGGAGCAAGGCTGTAAGGGTATTCTATAAGGCAGGTGACAGCTTCAGAGCATTAAATCAGGATTATGTACTGAAGCTCATTAATTTACCCACATAAGCAAACTTCTACACTTCATTTTTGTGTCTAGAATGCTTCAACTTTTCTGCTTTCTTTTTAAGCCACAGCTGCTGTGTCCCCAGATCTTTATACACGTGGGATAAATTCCTCTTGACTTCAGTGGAGTTCTACCAGCCAGAAATTTTGCTTCAGGCCTTCTTTAGGATTTAAATGGTGTGTGCTGGAAGAAAATGTCAGATTACACTCAGGAGAAAAAGAAATATAAAGAATACCCACATGTCTAAGCTATGGACGGAAAAAAAAGTAAAGTGGGAACGGGTGCTGGATTATTTTCACTTAAATTGCACTTAATATTTACTTGAAAATTCAAATGTGACTTTAGCCTTCCCAGTTTAAATAGCATATCTGCAATATTGTTTGGGACAGCAGGCGCTTAAGAGCAAACTCATTGGAACAGAAATTGTGAGCAGCTTTTACTGCTAAGTGGTTTGTTGGGGGTTTTTTTTGGTCCTAAAATAAAACATGGCATTTTTAGGAGAAATAAGGAGAGCATTTTCTAAAAATCAGGTTTTGCATATTTTCCCCTACTTTTAAGAAAGACTCAGGGGACAGCTTAGACTTCCTTTTACAGAAAGAAGAATTCCTACAGACGTGAACGATCTTGGCAAAGAAGTTTTGTTTCTTAATTGTATTTAATATTTGTGTTGCTTCTGCAGTTCCAATTATCCCAATGTATCCTGATGCAATGTCTGTACATCAATGTCCTTGCTAGCTTTTACATTATTAACTCCCAGTTCTGCTGCAGCTCCTG
>NW_008659154.1:34218-35089 GCF_000695815.1 Acanthisitta chloris
CAGCTTGTCCTTGCAGGTGCCAGCCAGGAATGAGGCACTGTAAGGGCTCTAAATGAGCAGGGGGAAAATGACAAATGGTTTTGTTAAGACAAATACTTTCACAGGTGTTGAAAGTTTAAAGGCTGAGTATAGGGTAGGGTGGGTGACACCCTAACTCATAATGCATGTCTGAAACAGGAGCTTGCCTGGATTGCCAAGGGATTGTGATTAGGAGAAGAGTATTTCTCCCATGGGGACTGAAAAGCTGCAGATACTCTCAACAACCTTGTTGTTCTTTTGAAAGCAAGACCTGTAACTGTGAGCAACCAGGATGTTTGTGTGAAAGGGAGAGGTTCCAAGTGAGGCTCTTAGACTCAGGCTCTGCCAGGGGAGGTTTAGGTTGGATATTAGGAAGAGATTTTTTTACAGAGAGAGTGCTCAGGCATTGGAATGTGCTGCCCAGGGAGGTGGTGGATTCACCATCCCTGGAGGTTTTCAAGCTGAGACTGGATGTGGCACTTAGTGCCATAGTCTAGTAACCACAGTAGGGTTGGACTTGATGATCTTGGAGGTCTTTCCCAACACAGTTGATTCTGATTCTGTGATTCTGTGAATGAGAACCTTCGGGTAACATGAGAGTCCTCTTGCTGGGCACTTACAGTGAAAAACAGGTGCTAAATTTGCTTGCCACACGTTTTATTGTCTCTATTCCTTTCTATTCTTTTCTCTCGTTCTTTTCTGAGAGAGAACAGAGCTTCTTATCCCCTTAATGGCCTTTGTTTTACAAAATGCATTTTTCCTGTTGGCAAACACCAGCTCTGAACATGATTGCACCAGTAGAATCCCCATTTTAGTGATGTAGTTTTTGTTTAGGGAACAGATGGCCAAAACA
>NW_008659154.1:35104-38670 GCF_000695815.1 Acanthisitta chloris
GTGTGTACTAAGTGACGTTCTGAGCACTTCCACCCTTATCTTAGTTTCTTCCTTTAAAGTCTTTGTTGGTTTGGAAAGGAGGGTCAGGCTTTTGGTTATTGCATACAGCAATCCCAAAGACTGGAACTTGGAACTTTACCTCTACTCTTAAGAAAATGAAACATTTTGTATTATTTACCACACAGGACATTTTCTTTATGAACTATTATCTAAAAATAGCACATATTTCATGCAACAGAACAGCAATGAATGCTCATAAAACAAAGTGAGAGTTCATGGTTATTTGTGGCTTCTCATTAGGGTGTGAATCAAATCCTTTAAACCCTAAATTGTTGATTTTGTTCTTCAGGCCATTTGTCTAGTTCTGATGCTCACCCAGCTAGCTAGATGCCTAATTAGTTTCAACATCAGAAGGACTTCAATTAGAACAGTGCTGTACACTGGGTGATCTGGTTCCTTTTAAGTGCTTGTCTACTGCAAAACTGGTAGAAATAGAAAGTTGGGGGGTTTTCTTAGGATTTTAACTTTACACTGGCTTCCACAGGTGGCTTTGTTATTAGGAGTAACAAAGAGAAGCAGTAGATGACAAAAAATGTGTTGTTTTTTTTTTTTTAAAGAGAAAATGGCACATCAAACTCTGTGTTAGAATAGCTATCAAAGTGGTCTTGGTAGCTAGTTCCAGGTGTGCAGTATTCAACAGGGGAATTTGTGTTGGTTACAGGTGAAGGAGTAGATAGCAGAAATTTCATACAATTAAAAATAACTTATTGTAGAGAACTTTCTTCTCTGAACTGAACCATTAGATTATGAGTGATCTCTTGGAGTGTTCTAGTGTCATTTCTAAGGAAGGAGTGTTTGGGGTCCAGGAATGTCTGTCATGAAAAGTGACTGTTCAGGGTCTGTCTGTATAGTCTGTATGGGTATGTTGGATTTACTGTAAAAGTGTAAAAATTTCTGCTGTGTCACTAATACTGTTGTTCTTTAGGTCATCAAGCTCAAAGTTAGTGTGGATAATTTTATCTCCATCATGTCTTTGATGGCAGGCATTTCCAAGCACAAAGTATATTTCTCTGCAGTAATAGAAGTAAAGGCACATAAGTAAGTGAAACTCTAAAAGCAAAGAAGGTACAGATGGACATGGTGAACCTTGGAATAAATCCAACCTCTGTTTCAGCCAACTGGTGGCATTTAGATGTCTTATCTGTTGCATTATCCTATAGAATACTTTTAAGGCCTGCAGCTTAGCAAAGTACAAAGTGAAGACTGAAGCAGGTCTGTGGAAAAATGTCCAGCAAAGAAACAGAAGTGGTTAATGCTATCCATAAAGGATAAGGAATATGGAGATTGTAGTGATTCAGGTCATGTAAGAACTTTCAGAAAAAGATATAGGGAGGAACCTTACAAATATCAAGTGTCAGAATGTACTGAAGAGAAAATAAGTTTTGAATGATGCTGAATGATGGATTTGATGTTAATGACACCAGAAGAGCAGAAACACTTAGCTTTTACTGTATTTTTTCCTGTTTTTAATTAAGAAGGTAAATAAAAGTATTAAAGGCATTGAGAAAGGTGACTGATGGCAAGATCCCTGCTTACTGCCTGGAGAGGGGTTCCAAAACCAGTATTGGAAGGAACAGGAGGTATCTCTGTTGAGGTACATGTTCTCTTAGTTGAGATATATTCATTAAATGAATGCCACCCCAAAAGTATTCACATTGGCTTGTGATTACTCACAAAGAGTTAAAAAACTCCAGTCTGCTAAAGAACACAAGGATGACTTCAAGAAAAATACTACACATAAGTATTGTCTCCAGAGGAATAGGCAGTAAATGAAGTGGGACAAAACTCAAAAAGTTTTTGTTGGAGTGAACTCC
Organism: Acanthisitta chloris; assembly: GCF_000695815.1. Lineage (NCBI taxonomy): Eukaryota > Metazoa > Chordata > Aves > Passeriformes > Acanthisittidae > Acanthisitta > Acanthisitta chloris. Next base: position 36,979 of record NW_008659154.1, read on the forward strand.
ATTAGTCCTGAAGTTAGTCATGTAATTGGTGCTGTATGTGGGTTCAGTGGTTTTCCTGCACAAATCAGCTTGCAAAATCAGAATGGGAATGATTTAATGCCTCTCTTCTGCTGCAGTCTGTTCACATCAGTTTAACAACCCCATAACTCACAGAAAGGTTTTCTCCAGTTCTGTTCCCCAGTGGCATGACGACACATGACGTTAGATGTACCGAGTAATATCTTTTTGTATCAGTGTATTGGGTGAACCTGATACTTTATTGAAAGAAAGAAAAGTATGGAGGAAAAAAAGCATAAATTCAGGTTGTTAAGGTTAATAGGTCAAAATCTAACCTAGATAAAACTCTCAGTGAGAATTTTGCCTGAGCAAGGACTGTGGGATTTAGCCTTAAGAGAATTAACAAGGTACATCAGGTCTTGTCACTGTTCTGATTGCCAGAAGCCTGTCTGGACAGTGTCCAGAAATACATTTTCAATCAAGGCAGATTAAAGCAGCTAATACAGGAAATTATGTGTACTATTTCACATTATCTATTCTGTTATCTAGACAGGTACAGTAATAATCGTACAGAGAAAACAAGAGGGAAAAACACTGAATTATTTTAATCAGTTGATGTTTTCTCACATACTTCTTTCCTGGGAAAGTAACTATTTTCAAGTAATTGTAAGCTGTGTTTTAAAAATCCTGGTTTAGTTCTTTCTTCACCTTGGGAATCCTTTTTGATTTTTTAAAGCTGTTGTGGATCCTTCCTCCTTTCAAAGAAAAAAAACTCATAAAATGTTTACAAGTCTTGTTTATATTCCCATAACATTTTTCATTACGCTGTGACAGCTTCACTGAAAAATTATTTTAATTATCTCGAAATGAATCTCACAAAGAGGGAATATGAAAATATAAATCTTATGTCTGACTGTACTTTAATTGCTTCAGCTAATGAAAGAGGCATGAGATATCTACACAATGTGGAAACTAAATTGCATGAACGACGTAACGAGTATTTGAAATGTGCTGATTCTGTTGTGCTCACTCTGTTTCAGTGAAAAGATATAGGGACTGTACCTGTTTTGCAGTGCTTGTTTTGTGCTCCTCATATGACAGGCTCATTTCAATGGGAAATGGTGTTGGAAACATCTAATAATTATCTTTTCTGTCCTCTAGGTCAGCAGCACAGAGAAGTTAATTAACAAAGCAAAGTAAATTTATATCCCAGAAGCTGTGGGCCCTCTCCTGCCACCCTGTCCATGAGGGTTCAGTTATGTGAGTAGTTCTTGTGCAACTGGAATGTGAGTCAATGCTTGTATATGTTGTTAAACCATGCCCATAAAATGTCCATTGATTATAGTAAGTAACCTATTCCTACAAAAATGTTGGTGAAGCAAGATAAAAATGGGCACCAGCAGGCAATAGAATGATTTTAAATATATACACACATAATAGGTCAAATCTGTTAAATGGAATTAAGTATTGCCTGTTCCCACTGTAGAAATTTTTGCCTCATTAGTTCCTAACTTTGTGATCTTTGACTGAATTTTATACAAGGCACTGCACGCAGACATTTTATTTTTACAGACTTCTGAACTTTCTTCTGTTTAGAAGCTCTTGGTTGAAGGTGATGAATTTAACAAAGAACAAGGGTATGACAGAAAAACTGTGTTTGAACCATTACTTTGTCCGTGACTCTTCCACCAACAT
>NW_008659154.1:38703-46588 GCF_000695815.1 Acanthisitta chloris
TAGTCTAAAAATATCTCCCAATTGGGTGCCTCGGTGAAATGCCATGTGTTATAAATGGCAAAGCTGATTTCCAACTTACAGGGATAGTGAGGAAGCACTGCAGGAGCTTTGATATTTAGCAGAAAGGTAACAGACATGTTGCCACACACGTAGCCAGCCCTAAGTAATTGTTTTCCTCCCTTAGATTAAATGCTGCTTATCTTGTGATAATATCCTAAGTCAATATCCTGCCATTGCTCACTATTGTCTTTATAGGCTTGTGGGAGTTTGTTTTGTTTTGTTTTGTGTTTTGATTATTTCTTTTTTTTTTTACTGTTGGGATAATATTCTTTAATAATCTTTAGGTGTCAGAGAGTTTTCCTTTGGTTCACAAATATTGGAGTGAGTTGTAAATCTGTGTGATTAGTGATAGGCGTTAAGGGAACACGCTGAGTCAGGAAGTTAATAATGATTAGGAGAGGCTTTCTGTTAGGTCAAATCAGCAGTGACAGGATGTTTTTGCCAGCTGAGGGCTGGTTTAGGTTCATAGGGCCCTGGGTGCTTGCAATTTGTGTAGCACATTGCCTCTTCTGCTAGGATGTTTTACCTGCTATGTTTCCAACAGTAACAGTTTTATCCATTGCAGCAGTGAGACAGATTTGTCATTAATGTGAAGCAGAGTGATACAAGAGCAGTTCATCTGATTGCATTATGTCTCTGATACCATGACACGGAGGCATCAAGCCAAAACTGGCAGACTTGTTCTGGAAAAGATAATTTATGTGTTGTTCATGGGAGAAAAGATGTGGACATTTGTATTCTCACATCAAATAAAAACATGCAGGACAACCTCAGTTTCTCACAGTGTATAATCCAGCAAGGCATGGTGTGTGCCCAGGATAGAAAGTGTGTTCTTACCCAGCTATGTTATTTCTGTTCAATACTTTTCTCCTGAGAATGTCTTTTCTAGCTCAGATTTCTTTGTCTCTACTTCCCACCTTGCAGTCCAGCATTCTGTCACTGTACTGTATTGCCTTAACCTGTGCTGGGCCATGATATTCTGGCTGCTTGGCCAGTATGAACCCCCTTGCTAGAGGGAGCATCATTAGCTTCCTCTTCTATGGTACTGTGATCCTTTGCGAGTAACCTCTCACATACTATTGAAGCACTGCTTATTGCTAATGTATTTTCCTGTTATTTTGTTGGTTTCATTCAAATTTCAAACAGATACTGAGTATATGTATGTCAAATGACCAGGCAGCTATTTCAGGGGTGATGTTGCAGATGCCAGTTGCACATGCATGTCAGAGAAAACAGCTGACCTTTACAATCTTCTTGAAATGAATACGAGTAGATTTTCTTCAACTGAACATCTACTGTGTAGAATTTGTTCCAAGCTGTTGATTCACCTTAGGAATGTCCCACCAGTGAGCAGCAGCACCTGTATTCTTCTTTCTAAACATTTAAACTAGCTACCTATTATTTTCTGCTTACTGAACATTTCAGGCCTTTATAGTCTTTCTAGACTGTAGTTTGGAACAAATAGTTTGATATCTGTTACTGTGTGCTCTTGCTGTTAATTCTGGTTCACTATAATTGATGTAAGTGTTTACTTAGCTCCCTCCAGTGACTTGATGAGCAAATAAGTCTGTGGTGTGCTATCATTCTAGATATTGCCAAACAAGCTACCACAAAAGGCAAGATCAGGTCTGTCAATGAGATTATATGTAGCATTCTGCAGCATAATGAGTAAATACTATATGCCAAACCCATTGTGGCACATAATAAACAGTGAATCTAAGATTTACCACATAATTCTACTATTTATTATTAATACTTCCTTATACTTGGCAGAATTAATGTGTGAATTTCAGCATTAAGTGGGAGTGAAAAGGCTCCACACTTCTAAGAGAGCATTGTAGGAGAAAAAGGGGTAGGTTTAGAATCTGAATTCATTTTATGAACTGTATTGGAGATGCTCTTTCACTCTTTATAATGAAGCAGGAAAACATTAGCTATAGAAACAAAAAGCATTACATGCTGTATCCTGAGGAAAATCTGTATGCTTTTACTAATGTTAGACAGAGCAAAAATAACTGAGATGAGATCCTTTTGTGACAATTGTACTATTTGAGAAATATATTGGAAGAACAAAAAATGCAGTTGTTTATGAGCTAAATTAAATCAGGAAATACTCTTGGAGCTGAAAAGCTATGGAGAAGCCTGTGCAGATAAATTGCAGTAGTATTCATAATAGGAACAGGAAAAATGACAGTATAAAGAAAACTGATTAGATACTCAGAGGGAACTTTTAGTCCCATTGAAGTAAATGGAAGTTTTGCAGCTGATTTCAGCTGTACCACAATTTAAATATGTCAGAGTGAAGCTTTGGGAGAGTTTCTTTGGGTTTATATCTCCCTCACAGGACATACATCATTAAAGGCTTTAATTTTAGAGGATTGAACTTTCAGCATGAAGAAATATTTTGTGGGTTTTTTAAAATTTCTTAATACCCCACCTTAATTCCTTAGGTCTGGCAATAAAAGCAAAACAAAACAAAATAAAAAGCTGAGAAATTGCTCATGTTGAGACACATTCTCAGGGGTTATAATTTGTTATTTGTGTTATGGTAGAATCTAGGAGTTCCCCCTCAGGACAAATTAAGCCACAGCCCTCAGAACATAGTGCCAGCTCCAAAGTGTTAAGACAGTATGAGAAGATAGTCTAACATTTCATTAACTGAAGGCAATTACAGGAATTACAATTCTGTTTAAGGCTGTTGACATCTTATATTCACCTGAAATAAAGGGGTAAAACCCCCCACAAATCCCAGAAATTTTAGTTTTTATTTTATTTTATTTTTGTATATACTACTCTTTTCTACACTTTGCATTTTTCTCCTCTGCCCTACAGCTTGCTGTATCTTCAGTGGGAAAAGCAATTAAAGCAGACAAAAGAATGAGTAAAAGAGGAAAAATGTGAAAAGAAATTTAGATTGTTATCTTTAAATAGCAAGAAGGTGCCAAAACCGCTAAAAGAAGTGCTTCCATAGGGATATAACTTGTGGAAAACCACAGTTTCAAACAACTCCAGTGCATAGAAGTTGATCTGTAATAACAAGCCTGATGTGTACTGCTGCAGAGCCCATGCAATTATGGTTCAGTGTGACACAGCAGGCGGAACAAGGAGTATTCCCTGACCACCTGCAAGGACAATTTTTCCTGGTATCTTTATGATTTACACATACCAAGACCAGGTTTAGGAGGTGGAAAAAAAGCTAATGAGCATCTTCTACAAAAAAATATGCACTTTCTTGTGGAGATTTGATAAAGTCATAGAATCATGGAATCATAGAAGGTTCAGTGTGACACAGCAGGCGGAACAAGGAGTATTCCCTGACCACCTGCAAGGACAATTTTTCCTGGTATCTTTATGATTTACACATACCAAGACCAGGTTTAGGAGGTGGAAAAAAAGCTAATGAGCATCTTCTACAAAAAAATATGCACTTTCTTGTGGAGATTTGATAAAGTCATAGAATCATGGAATCATAGAATTGAATTTATTGGAAAAAAACCACTAAGATCATAGAGTCCAACCCAGCACTGCTAAATCCACCACAAAACAATGTCCTCACAAGTGCCACTTCTACACATCTTTTAAATCCCTCCAGGCATGGTGACCCAACCACTTCCTTGGGCAGTCTGTTCCAGTGTTTGTCAACCCTTTCCATAACAAAATTTTCCCTGATATCCAACCTAAACCTCTCCTTGTGCAGCTTGAGGCTATTTCTTCCTGTCCTGTCCCTTGTTACCCTTTCAGATAGTTGTAGAGAGCAATAAGGTCTCCCCTGAGCCAGGATACATTTTTATAGCTTTGTTGGAGAGGGGTGAGGCTTGTAAATTTAATAAAGTAAGTTCAAATAAGAGATTGTCAGGAAAGAGAATGTCCTGAAATCATGGGACTGGATCTTTGTTTCTTAAAAGTGCTTGGTGGTAATATTTCACCAATTTTCTGTACTAGGAATTTTGTAGTTTCAGTAATTTCCTTATGAGCCACACAGTTTTTCAGTCTGCAATAAAATAATGCAAAATACATTGTGTTCCTATTACAACTGTCAGTGAAAGAGTATGACAATTCCATCAACTTTAACCCATTCAGTGGGAATTTCTTTCATCTGTCCCTGTGTGGAGGAACTTGTGTGTGTATGTGTGTGTGTGTCTAAAACCTGTGACCTCTAGTCCTGCTGGAAATATTCATCATTTCACTGTAATTGCCATGGACCTGCATCATTTTACCTAAACTACAACATTATCTAAAATATCTTGGCTATTATGAAATCTGTAAAAAATTAAGCAGGAGAAGGTAGGTCAGAGGATTTGGCTTTGTGCTGTGCTGTGCTGGTGATGGTAGCACTGCTCACCTGTAACTCTGGTTCCAGAGAAAATGTTCTGTTTTGTGTTCAGTCATTGTTCCCAGAGCTGAGGAGTCATGGCAATGCCCAGAGTGTCTTCCAGCTTCCAGCTCCCTACAGCTGCAACTCCTGCAGCTCAGTCTTCCTTACAGCTGTACAGGCCAATGGCAGCCACTATCAATGTGATCTTGACCTATTTGATGCCCTTTAGAGGGATGATGAAGACATTTCTTCTTGCTTTCTGGCTCCTGCTCTTCTTCTCAGTGTAGTTGTTCAGGCAGGACACAGCTGATGCTGGATACTTGTGCACTGCATGTCAGGCCAGAGCCACAGAGGATTGAGAAGTGCACAGACAGAGTTCAAGAGTATGGCTCTCTGCCCCATGAGTCTGAAAATCAGATCAGTGATGAAGTAGCAGTATGCTCTGTGGCTCAAGAAGGAAAATGTTGTCTTCTGTACTAGTTTGCAGTGTATCCCCAGGACAGGTGATCTTTCTCCTGGGTAGAATGAGAAACTTCAGGGTAAGGTGGGCAGGAACACCCCTCATGTATAGCCAGGTCTGGGTCAGATGATATGAGAACATAACCTTTCAGTCAGCAAGTGAAGAAAAATAATAATAAGCTTCAAATTTGTAGACAAAACTACAAGTTCTATGCAAAAAAAAAAGAGCATAAATGTTTTAGTTCATTTGGCCAGTGAGACAGAAGAATTGTTTATACTAGAGCTGTTACAGAGAATAGTTTAGGTTTAGTTTTTTTAAGGCTGTCAAATCAGAAATGTCACCCATCTGGAGGATTAAATTTTGATCACTGAGTCAGAATGCTGGAGTCCTTTTGCTAGGTCCTCTGAAATTAAATGTTGCTCTGTTGCTAGGCTAGGTCTCTCTGAATCTGGGTTTGTGCTTTTATGTTATAGTTTGCTCATGATTAATAAAATATTGCCTCTCTTTACAGGCAGGAATGAACAGATGGGGGAATCAACTGATCTGATGAACTGTGTGTACATATACTCAGTCAACAAATAATCATAAAAATAGGAAAGATCATGCTCAGATGTTACCTCTTTTAAAATATTATAAAATTACATACTAACTATGCTGCCAAAAGAGTGGATTGACTAAGGAAAGTTTATTATTGTATGCATTATTTATCTGCTCTTTCATTCACAGCAGGTTTAATTAAAAAACTGAATTTTTCCTAAATATTTATTCAGGATGCTGTTATTAAATGTAAATGTGGCATTTTGCATAACGTCAGTGTTAACTTTTTGGATTAGGATTTTAAAGAGAAGTAAACAAATCACGAGTATTTCTTAGGAAGCATTTATGTGCTTTTCCTTTCAATATCACCAAGTGAGCTGACAAAAATGTATGGAAAAGAAGTATCTATGAGAAGTAAGAAATGGCTCTGGAGCATCTTCATAGTCTCTTTGGCATGTTCAGGGTTGCAAAACCCAGCAAACCCCTCCCATAAAAATAGCCTAAACACAGCAAAAGACAAACCCAAAAATAATTCTCAACTGATAACCCAAACTTGTATAATTACCTAGTTTACCCATTCCCCATGCCAGTGTTAGAGGTGAAACGTCTCATGGAGCAGGGTCCAGCATCTGGAGCAGAGTTGCCACCTTTGGGGAGAGTGAATGACCCCAAGGGAGGTATGAGAAAACAGAGATGTTGGGAGGGATGTATTCCCAGCCATGGATCCCAGATCAAGAATAACAGAGTCATTAATCCTGGAGTCTCATGCAAGTAAGGATGCTTTGGGTTGATGGTCCTACTGAGAAGGCAGGCCCAGACAGGGTTCTTTGGTACAGGATTATATCCACAGAGAAGTACAAGGCAAGAAGAAGATGCCTAAAAGGAGTCGAATTGATTTGGTGTGATGGGCCTGACCTTGTGTGACAACACACACAGCCCTGTTGAATACCTAGGACTGGAAAAGGCACTTGTCCAAGAGGAGATATGTAGTCCTGGGCATCACTGGATAAACTACGTTTAGAGGACTGTGACTGAAAGAAAGGAAGCTGTGTTTAGAGTGCAGTTCTGAAAATGGGATTTACACAACCCAAACTGCACATGATATTGCATCTAACCTTGAACAAGTACTACACACAATTGATTTAACATTGGGCACAGCTGGAGACATAAAAGACATTTTGCTTATCTGTATTTCTAACTTCTTTGCATCAACCCCTCAGAAAGGTGATTTCCCCACTGAATGACAATCAGGCTACATTGCTATTTATAGAATTGAAGAAGAACACATCTGCTCTACCCTTCCCTCTTGCTGTCAAGGCTAAGCACCTAGGAGACAGCAAATGTTTCTGTTTACTAATGGAAAAGTACCTGGACAGACCTCACTTGCCCTGGGAAGACTGAAAAGTGGGCCACAGGCACTTTTGAGATAAAAAAGAAAGCCTAGATAAGAGGCAAACAGAAACCAGCTATGGAACCAATACGGAGAAAATAAAGGAAAAATTTCCATTACCTCGCTTCATCCTTATGAATTCCAGCCAAAATGAACTTTCAAGGCAGATTTCCTCTGTGCATCAGAAGGTCTGTGGTAGTGGAAATTTGCAGTTTTCCCAGTCTCAAACCTTCTAACAGGACAGGAGATTCTAGGGTTAAGAAGTTTTCTCTCCTGTCTAGCCTGACTCTCTCCAGGTACCCTCTGCACTGCTCAGCCCTGATAGAGCACCTCATTTTGTGTATGCAAGGAGATAGAAGCCATTTGGAAAAAACATGGTATAACAGAAATTGAATCTCATTTCTTGATGAATGTCTAGCCTCTTGATAACTCTTTCCAGAAACAACCTTCACAGCATGTAGCGAGTGAGGTCATTATCATTTGGGACAGGGAAACTGAGGCAGCACTTTGCAGTCCTTTCATATGAAGTTCTAAGCAAAATCATGGAGGCATCATTAAAAATTGCCAAGCATGATAATTACTGTTTATTCTTTGTATTGCCTGAGAGCTGTAGTGATGAACAGAGTCTGTCTGTGCTTGTGCAAACACTGCATGAACTTACAAATGCATTTTGAATGCATTATGCACAGTGATTTGGTTTAAGGACAATTTAAAGCTTTTCCCAGCTTCTTCAGCAGTCTTGACTAAAGGTTCTCTGACCTTCCTGGGATAGGCAGGACTGCAAAGATGGACAGAAGTTATATATAAAATAACAGAAAGTGTTTCACGTGCATAATATCCAAAGGCTCCCATATTATGTCACATTAAGATGGACTAGAGTTTGTATTCAATACACCACCAGCCTTTCAGAGGGCTCAGATTAATGCCAAATATGTCTCTTTTCATTATAGAATCACAGAATCAACCAGGTTGTAAAACACCTCCAAGATCGTAAAGTCCAACCCTACCATTGTTACTAAATCATGGCACTAAGTGCCACATCCAGTCGCATCTTGAAAACCTCCAGGGATGGGTGTGGCCTCACCAACTCTGAGTCCAGGAGAAGAATCACTTCCCTGGTCCT
>NW_008659155.1:0-2857 GCF_000695815.1 Acanthisitta chloris
GTACAAAGCACTGCAGTGTGTACTCCTAGTGTGCTCTGAATCGCAGAAGTTTTGGGGTTGGAATGGAGCTTATGTGTGCTCTGAATCATAGAAGTTTTGGGGTTGGAATGGAGCTTAGAGATGATCCAGCCCCAACCCCTTGCCCTGAGCAGGGACACCTCCCACCAGAGCAGGTTGCTCAAGGCTTTAGCCAACCTGGCTGTGAACACTGCCAGGGTTGGGGCAGCCACAGCCTCCCTGGGCAACCTGGGACAGTGTCTCACCACCTTCACAGGGAAAACTTCTGCCTGAGATCTAATCTAAATTTCCTCTTTCGTTTTCTCCCCTTTACTCCTTGTCCTGTCCCTGCAGTTCCTAACCAAGAGTGCCTCTGCAGCTTCCCTGGGATCCACCAGCTTCACACCTGGAAGCAGTTTCCAGCTGGGGCATGGTGGCACCCAGAGCTGCCCCAAAGTGTTGGCAGAGCTGAGGGTCTGGCTGTGCCCATCACCACTCTCACCTCCAGCCATGGTTCTCCTCCAGCATGAACAGGTCTGAATGCAAACACTCTGAGAGGCACAAGAGAAGAGCAATTAGCTCCCCTGAAACTTTCTCCCATTAGGAACAATGGTTGGCTTAGCTCTCATCGGATTGAATTAATGATATTCTAACAAGTGATGGTTTTTCCCTTTTAAATTCTCTCATTTGGAAGGAATTGCTGGTCATAAATTACCCTTATAAAAATTAGGCTGGTGTTTTGTATTGTTTACAACAAGCACTTCAGGGTTATGGATGTTACTCATTGATTTATAATGTTTAACTCTTCTCCCCCCTCTTTCTCCCTCCTTCAAGCCGTTCATAAATCAAGCTGACATGTCAACCCTGTGTCAACATTTCACTCAGTCTGCAAGTTGCAGGCAAGTTGGGACAGCAGATCTCATGGAGAAGGTTGACTCTTCTCCCTCACTGTCTTTCCCATTTTGATCAAACAATGAGAAGGTGAGGCTGGCACTTGTCAGTTATTTCTGAGTCACTTTTCATTAGGCCTTTTTCAAACACTCCAGAGAACAATGTTGGAGGCAAGTGATCCAAACAACTCATGTTCTCGCTTGTGCACTTGGGGGTTAGGGCAGCAGCTGCTGTGGAATTACACTGGGAGGCTCAGCAGGTGTCTGATGGTCCTGGAGCAGAGCTGGATGATGTCAGGCAGCTCTCACCTTGGCAGCCTCCTCTTCCCTACCAACCTGGGCTCAGCATTTTGAAACCTGGAGAGGTGCTTGGCTTTTTTTGAAAGGGTTCTCCAAGAACCCATGGAACTTCCAGGAGTGTCCAAAGCAAGTTGGGTAGGGTTGCTGAGGATCTGTGGGTGATCCAGAGCTGGTGCTTGGGTAAACCCCATAAGAAGGAGGATTTGAGGGGATTTGATGAGCAACATGGAGTCATAGAATGGTTTGGGTTGGAAGGGACTTAAAGAAGGACCTAGTTCCAACCCCCAACATTGTGATTCCAACATTATATAAGTCTGTGGTGTAAGGAGCTGATATTTCAGTGAAATTAAAGGGAATTAGGGACTGGAGGACTTCTGAGAGCCTCTTGCAGCAGCTTGCTTAGTCACAGGGTGAGTGAGCTCCTTTGGAAAACTTCCTTTCCCCAATGATTTTGCTAATAAACATCAGACGTCTAGTAAAGAATATGTCAAGATGTGGGTGGATTGTAAAGTTCCCTTCATCACATCAAAACTGAGCATTTTTGGCCCTTTCCTCAGGTCAAATTACCAGGGATCTGCTGAGCCCTCAACACTGCATTGTCATCCAGTGTCTGACCTCCTGCAGCCACAAGGTTGGTGATGATGCCCCACAAAATCCATCTTATAGGATGAACATGGATGTTCCTGCAAGGATGGCCTTGGATTTTGCTTGGATCCAACTTCAACAACAACCAAGTCATAGCATCATAGTATGTGAAGGGGTTGGAATGGAGCTTAGAGATCCTCCAGCCCCAACCCCCTGCCCTGGGCAGGGACACCTCCCACCAGAGCAGGTTGCTCAAGGCTTTAGCCAGGGGCAGCCACAGCCTCCCTGGGCAACCTGTGCCAGTGTCTCACCACCCTCACAGGGAAAACTTCTGCCTAATATCTAGCCTAAATTTCCCCTCCTTCATCTTGAACCCATTACTCCTTGTCTTATCACTGCAGCTCCCAACACAGAGTCCTCTGCATCTTCCCTGAAGCCCCTTCAGATACTGAAAGGCTACTATGAGGTCTCCACACAACCTTCTCTTCTCCAGGCTGCACATGCCCAACTCCCTCAGCCTGTCCTCATAGAGGAGATGCTCCAGTTCTCTTATCAACTTGATGTCCTCCTCTGGACTTGCTCCAACAGTTCCATGTCCTCTTTACATTGAGGACAGCAGAACTGCACACAGTAAAGTCACCAGGGATGGTTGTCTTCCATTCCTCCTGCCTGTCTGCTCCATAGCCACAGCATCATCAGGAGGAGCCACATTAGAGCCTGGTGGGTACAGGTATGTGTGTGTGGGGCTATCTCAGCTAATTCCTGCCTACACCATGCCTACACGAGGTGGTTTTATCAGCCTCGCTGCTTTCCTAAGCACTAGGACTCGCCCAGTTGTAATAACCAAAGTAAATAAATACATTTTAATGAGCTGATGGTGGTAATTAACAATGCTGAAAAACAGATGTCTCCCTGAAGAGCTCATGAGGCAGCTGATTGCATAAGCTGCCCCATTATGTCGATAGGAGCTGATTATTAAAAGAAAACATTTAGCAAAGGCAGAACAGGATATTCATCTGCTATTACATAATGGTATAATAATAATAAGCAATTGAGTTGAGGCAGTGATAGTCTTCCAGCCCTCA
>NW_008659155.1:2884-10687 GCF_000695815.1 Acanthisitta chloris
CTGTGAAATGGTCCTCCTTGTTTTTCCAAGAAGAGGAGAGATCTTTCAAGTGATAATAAATAAAACAGACTCTAGTTGCTTTAACATGAAGCAAGACGAGGCCTCTGGATTAGCTGGGATTAGTCTGTTGCTAGTGGCACGGAGGGTTGGATCTCAGCCATTTATTCACCTAGAGTACGTAGAGCTAATTGGAAAAGCACCTGTGAGGAGATGTAGCTCACCACCTGCACTTTGCTGAAATCAAATAAGCCTACATAATTGACTACATTATCTATTAATGTTACGAAATCAGCCCCGGGCACTTTTATTATGATGATTATTATTATTATTATCATCATCATCATCTCCTCTCCTCCTTCCTTCTTCCCCAGGCTTTTATGAATCAAACTTTTGTCTCTTGCTTTTTCCTTGGAAGCCCCAGGATTGTGCCACTGTATCAAGAGCAAGACTGCTCTGACTGATTTGCTTCTCCCTGCAGGGGAATCCTAGGAAATGAATTCTTCTTGACAGGCAGAAAAAATAGTCTGACATTTAATTCCTTTTTGTCATGGGACACAGCCTGGTTTCTCCCTTTCCCCCCCTGAAAATTCCAACGGGACTCTTTTGAGTGTCCTGTGTGGCTGTTGGGATAACCCAGAGCAGCCTCATGATGATAAAACACCTTCCTGTAGGCTTTTTTTTTTTTGTTGGCTATGGCAAACAGCACTGGGTGGAATTTGCCCAGATATCATTAGCAGAAGCTGTTTGGAGCTTGGTGGGGTTGGTTGGTTTGGGGATGGTCACCCAAGTGAGCATATGTGAAAACACAGTGGTCACATCATCCCTTGCAGAGAAACTTGGTGCTATATAAGTTGCAAAATCGAGGTGTGACAGATGGTGACAGGCTGGTGGCCCCAGGGACTCCCATGCTCAGGACAGTCTTGCTCCTGGCTCAGTGGCTGAGGTTTGCTGGGATTAAAAACCACAGAGGAAAACCTCTGCTACTCCACAATTGCAAAGGAAATGAAGACAGAGCTAGGAAGACTTGTGGAGGAGAGTCATCAGAAGTTCCTCCTGGCTTATCTTCTCCCCCTCCACCCCTCCTGGCAACTTTGCCACAAACTTGAACCAGGCTCAAATCAAACCATCTCTGTGTGGCTGAAAAAACTCCAAACAGATTCAGAGTTTCAGGGCACTTCCTTGGTTTTGTAAATCCTGAACAGAGAGGAAAGAAACCCAAAGTTCTGTGGTCAAGAGATACCAATCCTGAATATGAGCCTAGTTTGAGGTTGGGACTAGATGGTGAGATACCATGCCTGAATGTGGGCCTAGTTTGAGGTTGGGACTAGATGGTCTATAAGGTCCATTCCAATCCCTTAACATTCTGTGATCCATTCTGTGGTTTCCAGAGGGGAATAAAATTCAGGAGCCAAGTTTGTTCTCATGTTTAGTTTTGCTCCAATCACCAAACCTTCATCCTCAGCATCACCAATGGATGATTCCATGGGCTTCAACTTGAATCTATCTCTGCCCTCTGGCAGTGGGAAGGTATTCCCCCTTGTCCTGTCACTCCAGGCCCTTGTCCCAAGTCCCTCTGCAGCTCTCTTGGAACCCCTTTAGGTCCTAGTGCCTGCAGTGCCCCTGGACCTTATCCCCAGGGGGACAAGGACAGGGATGTAAGCTCAGGGTCTGCAAACACTGCACAGGGGACAGGGAGGTCCCACTGCTCCCACAGCAAGAACCTTTGTGTCCTGCACAAATCCAGCTGAAGGTTCAGTCACGTCCCTCAGTTTCCAGCCTCTCTTCGTGTTAACAATTGTTTCCAATTTCCACATGAAAGGGAAACACCTGATTTGCCTGAGTGTCCTTGTTTGAATGCCACTCAAGTGGAAGAGTGTGTGTGTCCGTGTGAGCAGGGGAGGAAATGAGGTGCACCTCTCCAGAACATTGGAGCCAAATACAAACTTCCCACAATCAAAGCCCATGAAAAACTCAGGTTTCCCAGTGATGAGGTGATCTTGTGTCTGATGTGAACCACAGCAGAGCTGCCCCAGCACGAGGTCATCAGCACAGGTCTGTAAAAGACATCAGTGGCATCTCAAGGTACATCCAGGCAGGGAATCAGAGCTGATCAGGTTTGTGCTGTGCTGAATTACCAAGGTTTAGCCTGGAGAAGAGAAAGCTCTGGGGAGACCTTCAAACCTCTTCCAGTGCCTAGAGGGGCTTCAAGATTGCTGCAGAGGGACTTGGGAGATGGGTCTGGAGTGACAGGACAAGGGTGAATGGCTTCCCACTGCTAGAGGGCAGGGGTAGATGGGGTTTGGGAAGGAATTATTCCCTGTGAGGTGCTGAGACACTGGCACAGGTTGCCCAGAGCAGCTGTGGCTGGTCCATTCTGGAAGGGTTCCAGGCCAGGTTGGATGGGGTTTGGAGCAGCTTGGGGTGGTGGAAGGTGTCCCTGCCCATAGCAGGGGTAGGATGAGATGAGCTTTAAGACCCTTTCCAACCCAACCCATTCCATGATCCCATGATTCCAGCAGGCAGCTGCTTCAGCTAACACATTTAATCCTGTGTTTGCATCCCAGCTCTGGGACAGTGAGGTGCTCACAGCCAGTGTCACCTTGCAGCTGACTTGCTAAGCTGCTGGAGCTCTCTCCATCACTGACACTTGCAGCTCCACACATCCACAGCTACAAGGAACTCACTTTCCTCAAAACACACAGAAGTACAGCAATTCCTACCAGGGAGACCAGACCCAGGCTCCATGGGCTAAATATTCCATAACTCACCCTCCTGTCATTACTGTGATAGTTTTTTTCCTTCTTCCTGAGGCTCCTAAGTATTTTCACTCTCATTAATTTAATTGACCTTTGAGAAAAGAGCAGTACCAAAACAGGAGCTCAGATTACTGAAGTCATCACCCTGTTGTGTGCAATGAGTGATTATTTTATATAGATATAGGTATGTATAAACTCTTTCTTCTGCAGAGGCAGTAGTTCAATAAATAATTAATGTTTCTTAATCCTGTAGCTATTTTTCTCCCTGTAAAAAATTAATTGGTTTTCCATCATCTGTTTCCCTCTGACCTGGAGGTATCTGGCACAGCATTCATGCCCCTGCTTAAACATGCTCCTTGTAATCTCTATCATGCCCATGGTACAGAATCTTGGGGATAAACAACCTCAGCAGAGATAGCAGAGGCACCTCCAGGAAGATTTAGTCATCCTAACACATTGTAACACATGGAACTCTCTGCACTTAGGCAGCATCCATGGGGCTGGGAGTAATTAAGCCTCTCAACCCCTGGTGAGGTAAATGCTGTACTCCTTGGTGTGCAGACTGGTAAACAGAGTCACACAGAGGTTACATGGTTTGCCCTAGACCACACAGACAGGCAGAAATGGTGCTGAGGTTGGAAATGCTTCTGCACCACTAGTTTGCAAGAAATAACTGCAATATGGAGGGGGATGAGGTAGAAAGACTCAGAGGTCCCAGACAAGCCTGCAATGAATTAAGGACTTGCTTCTGCTCTCTTGGCTGGTCATGCACCATGACCTGACCCACAGCCTGTTCCTCCTTCAGTGGGGACACCACCAGGGACATGGGGGCTCTGCTGGGAGCACAGGACCTGACCCCCCTGACAAGGGTTATCAGGGTCAGGCTGCTCATGTCACACGACCTAATCCCCCTCACAAGCCTCAGCTCAAACCTGGAGCCTATTTGGGCTTCACATTGCAGCCCATTGCTGCTCAATTTTTCCCCTCTTAGCCCTGGTCCTGCTCCACAACAGCCCTATGCATGGCCTGATGCTGCCAGACCCATCAGCAGTGAGGAGCTCTGGCAGGAAGGTAACATTTACTTAGCAATAAGAACATTTCAGATAAATGTTTAGAGAAAAAGATATTGGGGAGGAAAACGGATTTGCTCTTGCTGCCTGTCAATGTTTTTCAATGCTCCAGGGCTGCTCTGTTCCTAGTCTGTTCCCCAAAGCATCTCTGGGCCCTGCTCTTCTTTTGTAAACACTGTCAGCCTTTGGATCTCTGTAGCCTTCAACTTTCACCCTTTTTGCCCCAAACTTTGCAAGCTGGTGAGGGAAATGAGAAGCCCTTAAAGCTTCTCAGTACTGTCTCTGCCAACCCTCAGGTGTTTGCTGCAGGGTGACTTTGAGACATGATGTTTTCTCCCAGCTTATTTTTCCTTTCAGCCATGGGCAGATGTTGAGCATCCCATTCACCAGGAGAGCACATAGCATTCACAAACCATCCCTGAGCTCCCCTGCCCCTCTCACAACAGCAGTGCTTTGCCTGAAGCTTCAGCCTTCCCCTGGAGCAGTGCATGGCTGCAGGTCCCAAGGAGGAGGAGGAAGAGGAGGAGAACTTGCTGTAGCAATGAGCTACTGCCCCCATTTAACAGGGAAAAACCTGGAACTGCAGAGAGAACCTAAGCGCTAAGAAGATGGAAAATGTGACTTTTGCACCAAATAATTCATGTCCTGGCTGCTTTCCATCAACTGCAGAGAGTTTTGGGGTCTAGTGTCTCTTATGGCTTAGCCATCTCCATCTCTTATGTCCTTAGCTGGTGGTTGAAACAGCTATCACTGCTGTTGCTTTACTGGTGTCCCAGAGCTTAAAATATGCTAATAATATAAGATAATTATACATGCTAATGAAAATATGAATGAGAGCTGCTATTTGATGCTGCTGTGGTCATGCTCCCATGGGGCTGATGGTCCCATTTCATGTGGGAGGCTGGACAGATGAGCTCGCTGCCCTGGCTGGGCTGAACATAGCAGCTCTCTGTGCTTTGCTGAGGGGATTAAATGGTTGCTGGTACATGGATTATGCCTGAAAGAGTTAACTGATGGGAAACAAGAGCCAGTTCAGCCTAGGGGAGCTAGCAAGTACAAGCATTTTCCTAATATGAAGCTTTGTTTAATTACATCTGATGAAGGTTTCAGTGGGAGCCATCACTGCCATTGCCTTTTCTGGAGCAAATTCCTTCCCTTTGATTCGTAATCTGCTCCCATCCCTACCAGCCAGTCTTGTACAAACAGCCCCACGGGCTGTAAAGTCAAATGGAAAATGTGGGCTCACATGGCACAGCTCAAGTCTGAGCTGAGGGGGCGAGACAGGGAGGGCAGGGAGGTTACAAGGTAAGGATTCCTGCTCCAAACTGTCTCTGCACATGTCTGGACCGACCTCTCAGATGTCTAGAGATCCTGTCCTGAAGCTCAGCACTCCTGAGAGTCACAAATTCAGCTGGATGGTCCCAGTGCCCCCCAGCCCCATGGGAATCACAGCCCTGGCACCAGGTATTGAGGATGATTTGTGTCACCCCACACAGCAAACCCACATCAACCTCGTGGCCCTAAAGCAGAGAATAACCTTGAGAGGTCTCTGCAAAGCTAAGTCAGGAGGGGCTGAGGCTGGTTCAGAGCACAGATATGATGGCAATAGTTAGAATGATTTGGGTTGGAAGGACCTTAAAGCTCATCTCATCCCACTCCTTGCCATGGCCAAGGACACCTTCCACTAGCTCAGGTTGCTCCAAACCCCATCCAACCTGGCCTGGAACACTCCCAGGGATGGAGCAGCCACAGCTTCTCTGGGCAACCTGTGCCAGTGCCTCAGCACCTCACAGGGAACAATTTATTCCCAATATCCCATCTAACCCTGCCCTCTGGCAGTGGGAAGCCATTCCCCCTTCTCCTGGTACTTCATGCCCTTGTCCAGCTCTCATGGAGCCTCTTTGGACACTGGAAGGGTCTCTAAGGTCTCCCTGGAGCCTTCTCTTCTCCAGGCTGAACTCCCCTAGCTCTCCCAGCCTGGCTCCAGAGCAGAGATACTGCAGCCCTCAGAGCAACTCCTTGGCCTCTTCTGGACTTGCTCCAACAGGGCAATGTCCTTCCTATCTTGGTCCAACAGGTCCATGTTCTTGCTGTATTGGACCCCAGAGCTGGATACTGGTGAGATCTCACAAGGACAGAGTAGGGGAAGCATCTCTCACACAGGATGAATTCAAGCAGAGCCCACATCCTGGAGCAGGCATGTTAGGGAGATGGATGTCCTTTTCCAGAGCAAAGAGAGTGAGAGCAGTCAGAGCTATTGGGCACCTGGCATGGGTCACTCTCCCTCCTACAAACAAGGTACTCACACAACACAGAACCAGGATCTGGGACCAGCAGGTCACAGACAACTTCTACTTGGTTACTTGGACCAGCAGTTTATAGTTATTTCTTGGCCAACAGAAGTCAGACAAGCCTAAAGCTTTTAACTCAGAAGTGCACAGATTATTTTTCCCAAGTGCATTGACCTCCCCAAATCACAGGTGACTTTGCAATGTGTGCAGAAAGTGGTTGATATAGTCACATTGGGTTTACAGCCAGAAGCAAATGTAATTGTCATCTAGACCAGCTGCTTGCTAAGGCCAGGCCAGCAAGGAAAAATATTCATTCCCACACTAAGCCAAGAGCTTTGGATTCATTTACAATTTGAAGAGAAGATTTTTCTGGAAAACTGGCAAAAATACCTTGTGCTACCTGAACTCTTGATCCAGTGCTTAATTACTTATCTCTTACCACTTACTGCTAATCCTGCTTTGGTTTGCAGCCTCAAGAGACTCAGATCATGATCCTGCATGGCACAACACACTGAGACAGCAGCATTTCCTGGTAGGAGCTGAGAGATCACAGCATCATTCCCCATGGGAAACACATCTAGGAAATTTCACCCAGACACAAACTTCATAGGATCATTCCAGATATATTTAGATATTAAAACCCAGCAGAAATGACATATGCTACATAAATAACTGCATTTCCTCATTACTCAGACTTTGCCTTTGGAATTTTTTCTCCTTTTATTGCTGTTTTACAATAGCAGCAGAGTAGTAGCAGTAAATCTCCAGCACATCCTTCTAATTACAGCTCAGTTTAATTATTGCCCTTCTTCATGTCTCCATCCTAATGAGGTCTTCAGGTTGTGACAGTTGATGATGAAGTGGCTGGAGAGGTGTTATCTGCTCTTCACCTGAGTAAGAGCCATCCAAGGCAGAGAGCAGAGAGGGCCTTGCAAGGGCACAGCCTGGTGCTTTCTGCCTTGCACACACAAACCAGTGCAGATTGTGCAATGCCTGTTGGAAAGGCAGAGAGAAAATTTAAACAGCCACAGGGCACCCAGGTTGGTGGATAGGTTCCAGAAACATTAGGTCATAGATGAATTTTTTTCCTCTCTCTCTCCCAAAATACACTTCGGCACTTTTCCAGCAATTATCAAAAGTCACTTTTTATAGCAAGGGTGTCTTCTGCAGCACAGCTCTCCTGCTCTCTTCCATTGGCTTCTCCTCATCCCATTGCAAATCTTTTCTTTATTTATTTTCCATTAAGGTGGAATGGCTCTCAGGCAGGAGCTCCTATGTCCCTCCAGATCACCCCAGTGTACACCCAAACAAATATTCCTAAGGTCCATATGTTCCTACCAGAGCAAATTGTCCCCCCTGGAAGCAGAGCAGAGACCTTGCTATGCTTGTTTGGCTTGTGGCCTCTGCCACTTGGGACTTGTCTTCTGTTTCTGAGAGGAAATGGTTAGTGATCTGCTTAGCCACTTGGATCCTCACAAATCTATGGGACCAGATGGGATCCATTCCAGAGTGATAAGGGAGCTAGTAGAAGAGTTCGCCAAGCTGCTCTCCATCATTTTCCAACAGTCCTGGTTCACTGGGGATGTCCCAGAAAATTGGAAGTTGGAGGATGTCCTGGCTCACAGGAGAGGTCCCAGAGGATTGGAAGGTGACAAATGCCATGTCAATCCACAAAAAGGGTTGCAA
>NW_008659156.1:0-12785 GCF_000695815.1 Acanthisitta chloris
AGCTGTACACTTCAATACTGTATTTCTGGAAAGAATTTGAGCAGTGAATAGGTATTAGTGGGTGCCCAGCAAATGAAATAGCAACCTCTCCCTCACCTCTCTGATCCACACTCCTCCTTTGTCTTCTCTGCCAGGAGACTTGAAAAATAGGTTGATCTATTGCAAGAACCAGACAGACTCTTATGTACAGTATCTCATCCAGAGAGGATGAAATTAGCTTTCTTTTGAAACACTTCAAGGGAAATAGTATCAATCCTATCATTTTAAACTAAAGGAGTTGTCTCTGTAAGTAGAATTAGATTCTCTATGTAATTATCTTGCTCTCAGAAAAATCTGTCTTATTCACTAGAGAAAGGTTATTGGGATAAGAAAAAACATCTGGAAGAGCTCAAAAAACAAGCTGACTCGTACCAGGGTGTTCTTCAGTTCTGAAGAGTTCCCAATAGAAATCTTCAAAATGAAGAAGCTTTGATGCCAATTCAGTCATTTAAATGGAAAATGTAGCTACATAATTTCCACTGAGATGTGATTTGCACGGACTGCAAGCAGTGTTCTTAATTCTGATCTTAAATCTTCTCAGTTTGTTTGTATATAAGTGGACAGAGATACCTGCAGCTAGTCTGAATTGATTGGGCCTGACAAGTACAGACATTCCCAGCTGATTTGAGCTAAGCTACATTTTCATACATCCCTGAGGGCAATCTCCATAACATTACTCACTGAAATCTATTCTGGCTTAGCAGACTGCAACTGAAGGCTGCCTATTCAAATAAATTGCATAAACAAACCAGAGCCAATTAGTTAACTGTGGTGGGTTGACCCTGGCTGGATGACAGGTGCCCACCCAGATGCTCTATCACTCCCCTCCTCAGGAGGATGGGAGGGGTGGAGGGAAGAAAATAAGATAGAAAAATCCCTCGTGGAACAAGATTAATGCAGATTAATAAAGCAAAAGCTGCATGTGGAAGCAAAAGAAAACAAAAGATTTTATTCTCTACTTCCCATCAGGTGGTGATGTCCCACCACTTCCCAGGAAATAGGCCATGTGTATCCATAGCAAGTATGTGTAGCAGTTGCTCTGGAAGATAAATGCAGTTACAAATGCCTCCTCTGCCCTCTTTCTTATTTCTCAGCTTTTATCCCATGGTATGGCATATTCCTTTGGTCAGTTTGGCTCAGCTATCCTGGCTGTGTTCCCTTCCAACACTTTGCCCATCTCCAGTCTACTGGCAGAGGGGCAGAATGCTGGAGAGACAGTGCTGATGCTGTGCCAGCAGTGCTCATCTGTAGCCAAAACACTGGTGTGTTATCAATACCTTTCCAGCTGCCAATGCAAAGCTCAGAATTGTGAGGGCTGCTTTGGGGAAGAGACCTCCAGCTTAGCCAAACCCAGTACAATAGCTAGTAAGACCTTTAACATGTATTAACTAGATGCTCAGTAGAATTTTAATGTGGTGCTGATATTGGAAAAAGGGATATGAAATACTGAAATGTGAAAAAAAATAGTAAGAGTTACATTCTGAAAAGTCTGTTCCGAGTCTCCATTTTCATACTGAAATTCCAGCTTTAACAAACAATACTGAAATTCAATAGCATTTTCCCCCCTGTTTTAAGCATAACACTGCTCTGTTCAGTAAGGCTCATGGAGAAAAAAGAAACATGTTTTATTAAGCAAGGACATGAACATTTTCTGTGGGATTTCCTCTATTCTGGGAAAGAAGCTCTTTTAAAGTTCCTGCTAATCACAAGTTTGGTTAGTTTCCCAGTGCTCACATCTCCTGTTCCAGATGGTCAGTGACGTGAAACTCTAATTATCATCAACAAAATAAGCTGGGACTAAACCCTTCCTCAAAGGTAAAAAGAGCAGATGGACAACCATAATTTCATTATTACAGAAATAACAGAGGGAAAGGATTCCTCATCCACCTTTAAAAATGACTCACTAACTTGTTGCACAATTAATGCCTTGCTCTATTAATTTATAAATTACTCTGTTATTTGACTGGTTGGGTGCCTGCTTGGTATCTAAGCCTTTCTAACCATATTGGGAATAGTAGTGAAATTCATCTTGTCTGAGGGGAAACAGTAAATGAAATGTTTGGGCTGAGCTTCCATCCAGAACTTTGCTTGCATTCAGGTTTCCAGTGGATTCTATTTTATTCCCCTTCACAACATTACAGACATCCCTGCTCAGTAATCTTACTGGTTGGGTGCCTGCTTGGTATCTAAGCCTTTCTAACCATATTGGGAATAGTAGTGAAATTCATCTTGTCTGAGGGGAAACAGTAAATGAAATGTTTGGGCTGAGCTTCCATCCAGAACTTTGCTTGCATTCAGGTTTCCAGTGGATTCTATTTTATTCCCCTTCACAACATTACAGACATCCCTGCTCAGTAATCTTCATGGGAATAGTGATTCACAACGTTACAGACATCCCTGCTCAGTAATCTTCATGGGAATAAAGTCATAAAGAGTATTTTTCTGGAATGAGGCTAACTCCAAAGATCCAGTTAGTCATTCATCCAGACTTGTAGCTCACAGGCACTGAAATCCCTAAATCCCTAACTTTTTGTGAAGAATTCAAGGTCATGAATCCAGTACCATGGAGTAACTTTCCCTATGCCTGTTGGGGTCCAGTGCTGGTCTTTGAGCTGTGATTTCTAGGTCAGGTTTTGCAAATGCAACTCCCCATCTAAGCCTGTTGCTGTCCAAACTGAGCTCACACAGGCCTCAGTTCCTCCAGGTCTGCACACTGATTATTGCAAAGACAGCTTAAAAGGAAATGTCTAGAGCAACCTCCTGTATTTCTGGCAGAATCTCATTCTTTTTCTGAATTCAGATTCGTTACCTGATTGCAGCACAGCACTCTTTAGAACTGGCTGTCCTAAGTACTATTCTGTTCCCACTTTCTTTACAATTCAGGAACATATTTTAATGTACTACCTCAGGATTTCAACCTAAACATTCATAACAAAACAACATAAAAGTAAAATTGCATCAGAGAAAAATAATCAGACTTGCAAACAATCCAGTAATCTGCATCCCTATGAGTAAGAAAGCTTGTCTTTTTTCTAAAGAGTCCTAGCTACAGGCTGATGTATTACTGTCATGTTCTGGAGTTACACAGTGTTTGTTTCTCTTTGTTTCTCACCATGTCTTGTCTTTTCTCACTCTTGCTTCTTTTTCCTAGCCTTGCCTGCACAATGCCCATTTGTTGCTTTCACCAGTTCATTTTCTTATGTTCTCTTTCATCCCCATTTCACCATCTCTTCCCACACTTAGAAATCTATTTTCTTTGAGCAGGAAAATGTTGTACGTGTTAGTACCTTTTAACTTTTTGTCATCTATTTGATGGCACAGGTGCTTCTTTCTCCCTCTTTCTTGGCCAGAACATGTCTCTGTGCATGCTTTGTACAGCAATTGGCAAGGAAATGAGGCTTTTATACTTTGGAAAAAGAAGTACCTAGGCTGGAGAGATTTATGTGTAGGTTCACTAAAGCTATTATCTGTATGTGGGTAAGGGCCTGCTTATGGATAGAAGTGTTTTTTACCCTATTACTTAGGTACAGATATGCCTAGGATGTGTGAATAACACCTTGTCTGCACTCAGAAATATGTTGGATATAAATAGAACTCAAATGTGTTTATTTTTCTCTCCAGTCACTGAAATAGTATGGTAAAAGACACCAAGAAATTGCATGAATGCAGGATTTAAACAATGGCTAAAAATATAAGGATAAGAGAGAAACAAACTTTTTTTTTGTCATATGTGATGACTCAGTACTGAAGCAATCATATTTTCTGCCATTTGCTAACAGTGCCTAACAGATCTCAGCAGGAGGTATGGAATACAGGCTGACAAAATTCAGTGTTCTTAGACTGAACAAACTCAGTTACCTACAGGTGAGGAGAAAAATAAAACAAAGGATTAGCTGATACAAAACTCTTTGTTTCATAATTGATTACACATGATACAAAAGGTTTTGCAATGGTACATAGAGAAGCCCATGATGTCACTTTTAAGGGCCATTTTCTGACTATAACTACAATTTGAGGGGAAAAATATGGTAAGTGAACATTCAGCTGTCTTTCCTCTGCAAAATTTGTTAGTCAATGGGTTCAGGGATCAAAGTGTGGCAAAATCAATACAGAAGAATGCTTCAAAAATGGAAGGGCAAAAGAACCAAATTAGAGACAGTCCATGACAAAAGAAAAAAGATTAATATAATCATAAAGGGAGCTTAAAATCTACTGAGATATGCATCGAGACACCCATCAGAGCTTTCAAAGCCAATATTATTTCCTGCAAGTCCCAGCTCCCAACTTAATTATTCAGCAGCATAGTTACAATATCTTTTCTTGTCCTCTATAGAAGTGCTGATTTTAATATATAATATACAAGGAATAACAATTAGAAACTGTGAAAAGTAGGAAAGTAACACTTCCAGATAATGGACAGTTACCTCACTGGGCTAATGACCACATGCAACATAGACTGAATATTTGTAACTATATCTGATATTTGTCAAATGACTGTTTCTTTAGACTCTGATTACATTTTCCTCCTGTGTAAGCTATGTTCAATGAAATAAAAAACAGAATTAAACCCAGTGAAGTAATAACAGTACAGGTAAAGAAATGCCTAAAACCAGAAAGGTTTAAAGGTTCTTATTCATTTTCTATTTGAGGTCCGTTAGATCAAACTAATTTTTTACATTTTGTAGAGATCTAAACCGAACTAAAATTAGTAATATGCTGACTGTGCCTACTGGTAAGAATCACCAGTGTGACAGAAAGAATTATCTTGTGTTCCTAAGATAATTATAGGGATCACTGTCTGAGAAAACAGAAACTTGGAGCACAAACTGAGCTGAACTCTTCCATCTGTTATTTCCCCTGGAAATGGATACTGTTTTGCAATAACTTTGTCTCAGTTACCTTTACTGTACTATTTCAGAATGCCCCATACCAGCTTCCAGGAGACTTTCTGACAAAAAAAGAATGGTTTGAGCATGATATTAACTTACATAAGGTGCCACTAGACTAGAATGAAAGTATTTTTCGAGCAAAGAAGAAGTATGCTATGACCTGTGCTGGTATATGTTCATCCTGGAAATGTTTAAGAGGAGCCATGAAATTATTTTTACAAGGATTTTCCTCACTAGGATAGTATGACCTTTATCAATTTGCCCTGCCCCTTCTCCCCTCAGTACTATGCCCTGATATCACAAACACATTGAATAATCAGAGGTCCTCCTTCATTCTACTGTAGCAGAGAAGTTCTGTTTATGCTAAAGAAGGAAAGAGAGAAGCAAGATGAAATGTGCAATTTCCAAACTATTTGTCATAAATTTCAAGCCTTATAAACTATTAAAAAGGGATCTGGATTCTATGGACTGTTAATTTATCATGCACAGATATGGTGTCATATGCAGTAGCTAGATCATGAAAAATGGCCTTGAAATATAACTATTGTTAGAGAAAAATTATATCCCAAGAACTCTGGAAAATGAACTTTTGTCATCATGCTAAACTTCTTGGTAAATCTTTGAACATATCCATAGAAGCTTATTATGTAGAATGGCATTGCAGTACCCTTCTACCAGCACAGATTGCTTTGGGAAATAAAAAGAGAAAAAAAGAAGAAAAAGGAAAGTTATGTATTTATTCCAGACTATCTTATCTGGCCAATAGAGGCTTACTGAATTCCTGAAACAAAATTGCTTCTGTGAGCATCAGTGGAAATATGCACCTCACCAGCAATTACTGTTCTTATCAGCAATGGGTTGTACACCAACAGGTTGCATTACACCTCCAGTTCTTACCTAGTTCTAAGAGTTTGGACTTTAGGTATTGCCCCTAGACGTTAGCAAAGGGAGCTTTACAGCCTGACTAGGTCAAAAGTTGGACCTTCTGTTGCCTAAATTTTGCTACTAGGCATTAATGAAATTTTTGGAATCTATACAACCAATAGACATTTTACAGAAGAGGCAGGATATCCATTTCAAAACAATCCAGGTTCTTTCTTTACTTTCCTTTTCACCTTCTTCTGAACCTCCAAGATACTCATCTTTTCCTTTACATACCATTTTGGCAAGTCAAAATTCACAGGAGATCTGTGCTTTCCTCTCTGTACAGAAAATATCTACACTTCTGGGGCAATTAGCATTTTGACATGGCAGATCTTCATTTCATACATCAACTAGTTTCTGGCTTCACTGCCATGTGATCCTCAATCACTTTTTTTTCTCCAGGATTTCCACTTCACTCATGTATCAAACTGTACAACAGAGCTAGTGAATCTGTTCCTTGCCACGTATCTCACAATGTCATGTCCTGTGTCCCCTGGCAGTCACTCAGCCACTCTGATTACTCGTGAAGGACACTGCCATATGGTGATGTCCCTGCTGCCCATGTGACTTCCACACTATTGCCTCTTCTAGGAGAGGGACAGAACTTGTCAGACCCACTGAGCAACGGTACTGAGCCAGCAGAGAAATGAAGTTGTGCCTTTCCCATGATAATGATACAAATGCTCCTGACATTGGCTACAATGGAAACATCTCTGGTGTAATGTTCCCTTAGATAATTTGTTAGCAGGGAACACGTGTCAGTATTCATTGTTGCTTTCCACACTCACAGAGTGCTCAGCCTGAGAAAGATGAAATAGCTCTGCTAAATATACTGTCTCAGTGCTAATGACATCTTCAGCTGCTTCTCAGTCACAACTCAAGCTACTCAATGCATTTTCTACAACTTGTTCTACACTTGCTTCATCTAATTTCTCTGCAAATGTGTGAAAACGGTGCCAAGTCCAATACCTACTGCAAGTGCACACAAAATGTATGTGGATGTTTTATTCAATAAGTGATATATCATATGAAGGCAGAACAGTAACAAAGGAATCAAAATTAAATAGGAAGTTAATATTATTTGATCAAAAATACCCACATGATTCATTTTCATCCAGATTCATAGTCTTCACACATACAAATTCAACTAAAGTTACTGGGATCTTTCTCAATTATGATCTTTAGAACGTGGCCCACAGCTCATAAGTGCCAAGTACACAGCAGTTCATTGTACCTGTGTGCAAGGCACTCTCTGAAAACCTAATCAATAACAAACATTCCTGGGTCTGAAATGTGTGGATGAAATAGATCACCTTGAGTGATGCATCTTACAGCATGAATGTCTGTGCATATCCAAAGCTGAACAAACTGCTGCTTTATGATGTTCAGGAACCAGCATGGCAGGTTCAATTCAAGCTAAGAGAACAACTTTATCTGTGCTGGAACATTTGTAAGGTGAATTTGGTTGTTAATATTTTTGCAAAAAAGCTGAAGATGTTGAAAACCCAGAAGCTAGAAGATACAAACAGTGGTGAAAAAGATATCATCTGGAATCTTTTATGAAAATATTCACTCCATCGTAGACCAAACCCCAAGAAAGCAAAAGAAATCATTCTATGCAGCATATATTATGATGCAAGAAAGGATACAATCACTACAGGAAACATAAGCTTAAATGATATTCTGGAAACTATGGAATAAATTCAGGTGAAGTTCTTGGTGATGAAATACAGTGTATCTGAAGAACTGAGAATTATTTCTTTCTTAAAAATAGTAATAGAAATAATTATGGCAAACTTTTCATAATAGGTTCCAATAATCTGTTGCCTAAATTCCAAATGGAGAAACAATATGTAATCATAAAGACTATATGCATATTTAAACACACTCAGAAGAAGCTCAAATATATTTTTTCCTAGATATGTTTTATTTATTTAACTTTAGCATATATAAAATACTTCTACAGATAAATTCATGCTGTGAATAGACATAAGAAACAGACATGGGTGACAAATCAATTTTCTGGAAAACAAAGTAGGTAGAAATATTTGTAGCACAATTAGCCATATAGGTTTATCTGGGTGAAAGCAGACATGTTTAGTCATCTAATAAGTATTGTCTTGTAAGGCTCTTTTATTATTTTTCTTGAATCCTTGACCCAAACCAGGCTCAAAAATGACTCATTTTGAGCATTTAAATACTTGTTTTTGTCCAAAATGTTTATTTTCTGTAAATATTCTCACAAACCTTTTTATTAAAAGGAAATTTTTGTCCTAATAATGAAAAGTTGTAAGCAACTCTGCAAGTTCCTTGTATGGGAGAAACTCACTGTCACAACTACAATGCCCTTGTTTCTAGAGGCCTTTGCATGTGTGAGCTCTCCCAGAGGCACAACAGCTTGTCAGCCTTCCTGCAGCCACTGCTGTCAATTTGAGTCACAGTGATCCCTCCTGCACAGATTATCCTAAAATAGCACAGCAGAAATGAAATCTTGCAATTATCACGAACACCCAGGTGTTTGGTGTGGCAGGATGGCCAGAGGAGAGTGGCTAAATTGGCCCAGAGAACGTGTCCTTCATCAGTATTTTATTAGGGAACTTGGCCATAGTGTCTGTGCAGACTGTTGCACAGCTCGTGTGACTTGCTAAATCCACAGGAAAAATGTAGGGATAGCTGGTCCTGCTGCTGTCCTTAAACTAAATAAACAGCACAGGAAAAACAGAGGTTGGAGGCAGAAGGTGAAGGAGAGATCAATCGAAACCCTTGTGTGCTGGTTTGAGCTGGAGTAGAGTTAACTTTCTTCCCAGAGGCTAGTATGAGGCTATGTTTGGGTTTTGTGCAGAGCACAGAGTTGATAATGCAGAGATGTTTTTGTTATTGCTGAGCAGAGCTCACACAGAGTCAAGGCCTTTGCTGCTTTCCATACTGCCACACTGGCAAGGGAGTTGGGGATGCATGGGAGATTGGGAGGAGACACAGCTGGGACAGGTGACCCAAACTGACCAAAGGGATATTCCATACCATAGCACATCATGCTCAGTATATAAGGTGGGAGGAAGAAGGAGGAAGGGGGGACATCTGGAGTGATGTGTTTGTCTTCCCAAGGAACCGTTACGCGTGATGTTCCCTGCTCTCCTGGAGATGGCTAAACACCTCCTGTCTGTGGGAAGCAGTGAATTAATTCCTTGTTTTGCTTTGCTTGTGTGTGCAGCTTTTGCTTTCTCTATTAAACTGTCTTTATCTCAACCCATGAGTTTTTGTAGCTTTTACCCTTCTGATTCTCTCCCCCATCCCGTTGGTGGGGGAGTGAGTGAGAGGCTGTGTGGTTCTTGGCTGCTGGATGGGGTTAAACCACGACACCTTGTTGGCAGACACCCACCCCACCTTGCTGAATTGCCACAGCCAGCCATAAAGGCCTTCCCTCTTTCCTCTTCCTGCATTTCCTGCAGTGAGTCACTCCTGCAGACATTATCTTGCTTGCTCTGTTAGATAATGAAAGACACCATGTATTTTCTTATTCTATTTTCTGTTTACCATTACCTATTGTACTTACTTACAACTACTTACTATTGCTTTTCCTGATTCCTAAACATTATTCACACACCTTTTTAAACAGACCTCTGTTACTCTAATTATGAACATGTTGTGTTTGCACACAGGAGTGTATGTGTTACAGAGAAAAAAAGAGCTGTTCTTTTGCAGTGATAGAAAAATAATATTCTTCATTTAAACTGAGGTTGTTTTAATGGGGTGTTAATGAAGCTGACATATTAACAGTGTATCTTTACTTCAAAGGCTAGAGGAAGCAAGATCATGTCTGGTTGCAGAAACATTGTGTTTGTGCAGAGGTTCATTATTTAAGCAAGAGATTAATGAAATGTGAAACTATGGTGCCATATATTCTCTTCAGTCTCTACAAACGACGATAGAAGTCAAAGTATTGGTCACACTGAATAGACAGAAAAATACATTAGTTTTCCAGTGACAGGAGATTCTACAGTAAAGATTTGTAATCTCCCATGTTCAGCAAAGAAAACATGAGAAGGAGATAGGCTGAGGCTCATAAATCTACACTTGAGTATCGCGAAGAATAGAGTTTAGAAACACATGAATCGTGAACTTTCTGATAAAGCTTTTCTTTCTAGATCTGCTTTGCAGTTTAGTTGCACCTTTGAAGAGATCTGTGTGCTTTGAGAACACAGTGGCTGAAAACTAGAGACATTTAAAACAGTCAGGTCCCCTTGAGTTGTTTGTAGCCTAACGGATCCTCAGCCTACAGGAATCTTGCACTAACAGATGAAAGGTCTAAATGAGCTGTAAATGTCTAGGCCTTTATTAAACAGTACCAAGGGGGGGAGTAGAAATTCTCAGACTCATTGTCACCTACATGCTGCTTTCCAATTCTAATAGCTGCTTTAATGCTTTTCTTTCTGTCTGTTCTCTCTGCTGAGGTGTCTAGTCTTTGCTTAGTTTCTTTTTGCACATTTTATTACCTGATGTACTAGATGCTTTCCTAAGTGACACATTCCAACCCCAGGCACTGCTTACCACAGCTGTGCTGTATCTAATCATGAAATGTTGTGCTCAGACACTTTACAGTGTTTGAAAATATTGCTCTTGCTTGAAAACAATGTGAGGAGTTTCCTGTTGGTGAATGTAACTAGACTGATAATTGATGAATGTAATAAATAAGAATACTATTTGTATTGTGAAACAAGTTTTGGTGTTGGGTTTTTTTTCAATTCAACTATTATAAGTTGAAACTTCATGGGGTTTCAGACAAAATGTAATGCTCATTTTTTTAGGACTGTAAACTCTGTAAAAGCCTTTTCTTTTTTTTCTGAAGCATAGGATAAATCCTAGTTCAAGGAGCTGTGTTTTAATGAGAAAGGTGGCATGGAATCGAGGTTTACTGGGAAGCATCTTCAAGCATCCTGGAGAACTGAATTTGATTCTGCAGTTCTGTTACTTTTAAGATTATCTGAGAGGATTATTTGTATTTCTAGCAAAGCTCCAGGAAGCATATAATACATGTAGAGTGGAGTTAACTTGAGATCCTGTTAATCATGTGCTTAGCATCTGTGTTTTCAGGACAGCACATACTTGTATGACTTTGGCCCATCATTTGTGACCTGTTTGAGGATTCCTGAGAATAAAAAAGCTATATATAAATTTCAGATAATACTACCAGCTGAAGCTCTGTCAGCTGCGATAGGCAGAAGCAGATAAACTGAGGTACTGGGTACCACTTTGTGATTTTAATCTTGGAAAAGAATAGATTTCAGAATATAAAAAAACTATCTCCAATTTTATAGTTGTCTTATGTCCTAGGTGCTTACTCAGCATTAGTTTTTCAAGATACCTTGTTTAGATGAGAAAAGAAATCTTGTTAAATGAAATGTACACATTTTACAGCATATAATATTTCTAGGTTGAAGAACATGAACTAAAATTGCATTCTGGATAGGGATATTGGAATTCTAGTGTTAAACAATCCAAGAACAATTCTGGAACTACATCTCTGTAACAAAATCTTCAAATGCTGTATCTGTACTGCACAAACTGTATCAGTGAGAATTATATCAGCAATTAAAGCTCAACATTATCTTGCCAAGTAAAGACTGGAGATGGGAGTACTTACTATGTCAGCACAATAGCCACAGCATCATTTAGGACACTCTCTCCAAACAGGAGTGTGTATAAATCTGTATCCACATGCAGCTCATGGAAAATAGCAAGGACTGTCACTGTAGGAGGGAGACAAAGCAAAGTGAATTGTTATTTTCATATTCCTCTATCAGTTCAAGAAATAAAGCAATGTTTGATTATGGGTCCAGACCTATTTATTGCCTAAGTGGCTATCAAAGAGTTAAAAGGGATCAACTGAAGCATCTAAGATCCTGAAATCCAGCAAGTCTATGAGTTTTGGTCTTTCAGCTGAGTTAGGAAGAAGCTTGTCCTCACATAGAGAATTTTGCATAAATGAAAATATCACAGCATGTTTCACTGTGCAGAAAGGACTGTGATCTTGTGACCACAGAGAAATAAGGGTGCTGAAAAGACAGAATTTGCCATGGATTTTTTGTGTGATGAGTAGTGGTTTACCTGTTTTAAGAAGGATATAATAACATTTATCCATCTCTTATGCATGTTCACTGTGGAACATGCATAATAACCTTATACCCTGTCCAGGGTGTAGCATAGCTGTAGTCACAAAGCCTCTCTCATCCAGATCAGAATATCTGATACCTGTAACACATTTTAAGGTACCTTCAGCATATCAGTAATTTAAGTTCCTTCCTTCTCCCTGAGCTATGTCCTGTATCTGAATTTTAGCTTACTGGTGCAATAGAAAAAAAAATAGAGTATGTTGAATTTAAACTGAAGTTGGGTAAATCATTTAGACACACATCTTCAGGGGCACATAGACACTTGGCTCCTATTCAGGTATTTAAGTCCTATAGATATTAATGTAGCCTTACCTCTTTTATGCTTCAGTTTCCTTACCTGCAAATAGGGGATCATAATCCATCCCAAGATCTACCTTGCACTTCAGAATCTCCAGCTGAAGAAGGATATCTATGTTTTCTGTTGGTATTATTACTACTTTCTCTTTGTATGGATGAAGTGGAGCTTCCTCTTTTCAAACAGAATTTTATGCAAAGTCCCCCAATCACTTGTATGGTTAAAAATTACATGGGAACTCACTGCTTCACTGGTGCTCATTCTAGTACATAATTGTGCATTTGCCTCAATACTCATAGCCCAGGAATCCCAAAGACCAGGAGTGCCTCTGGCATGCTATGTTCACAGCTGACATTTTAGAAATGAAAATTACATACTTTTACATTCACATGAGTGCTGATAATTCACACAAAAACATGAACAGATGATTATGCTTTGTCTTAACAACATTTCTTGGAACTTTGAATT
>NW_008659156.1:12810-24414 GCF_000695815.1 Acanthisitta chloris
ATGTAATCCAAAAATCGGTTTATAAACCCAAAATAGTTGCTCAGTTCTCCTGTGAGATTTTATGTCAAAGTGATCTCTGTTGATGACTTATCTTTGAATAATTTTGGAAGTGTTATTCTACAGAAGACAATTCGTGTGTAGCTGAACATTTGCTGTTGTAGCTATATTTAAATTAGCTAGTTATATTTAACATCCTGGTAACCTCAGTCATCTACTCCCACTGCAGTTATAATTTAAACTAGGAAAAGAGCTCTTTCCTTGGAATAGCTCAAACGTGTAGGAAGTTTTATTGGCAAAAGTTATTTTCTTGGTTCACCAATATCTATATTCAGGTATTTGCTTGATTAGCAATGCTGACTTAATGTGCTAAATATGAACCCAGTTTAGACTTCCATTCTTTGATGTCATTGGCAAAACAACAGACTTGTTTTCTAAAACTATTTGCCACTTTCAGCTTTTGCTTATTAGCTAATTAGTTTGGGCTCCCATTAATAGTCCCTGTGATAATGACAGAAGGAAAAGAAAACACTAATCAAAGTCCAACACACTATTGAGGGGTGTATAGCAGGCCAAGACAATTAGACAGATGCCCACACAATCCCTCCTTCCCATCACCTCCCAAGAACACAGCTTTCTCTTCTTGCTTTCTCTTCCAACTCTACCCCAAAAATATGACTTAAAATCTTTTCAGATGAAAGCAGAATAACAAAACAGCAAGACAGTAAAGCATCAATTGCCTCTTTTGGGACAGACTCCCCAGCTCACTCAGTTCTCAGAAAGTATCTTCCATTTCAAATGTTTTCCCATTCCCATTGGAGGTTATTGGATCTTCTTTACAGTATTGTCCCTGGCTGAATAATTCTGGTCTCTGCTCTGTCCCTTTGTCTAGCTCAAGACACTGTAAGCTTCATCCATACCACTGCTGATAGATATTTATCTGATCTGTTTTTAAAGTGCTGAAGTGATGCTGGTTCCACAAATCCCAAGGGAGACTAACTTCAGCATTCATACAATTTATAAATGCAGTTATTCCTGAATGTCTAACCTAAGTCTCCCCTCCTGCTCTTCAAGCCAGTAATTTCCATTCTGAACCTAATGAGACATGAATAATTTGTCACATTTATTCCATTTTTCTTTCCAGCAGCATTTTGCCTATTAAAAGATTCATTTTAGACATCTCCTCCCTAAACTGACTCACTTCTCTCAATCTCCTCCTTTTAGTAATGTTTTCTTGCTCTCTGATCAGCTCATATCTTTCCTGAAATACAGTGCCCCAAAACAGATCCCAATACTGTACTTGACACTTGCTGGCAAGAAATAGAATGAAAAGATGCTGTAGAACATGTTAATAAATCCTGTTTTCCTTTTTTTGCTGTATATTGGTACTGATGACTCATTTTCAGCTTGTAAACTTGAAATCCTTTTCAGAAGCGAATGCTCACTTCTTATCTACTATCTATGAAGTTGAATTTTTTGTAAGTGTAGCATTTCTCCTTGTTGATTTGAAATCATTACAGGAATCATATTAAGTTCTAATTGTGTCTTTTGAAGTGTTTACAATCTCCTTTCAGGACAGTATATACCTTACAGTATCACTTTTGTTGCATTCCCCACCTCATTAATGAAAATTGTAATAGTATGTGCATAAGAACAGAGAACTGCATAATCTTTAGCATATCCACCCTGCTTAAGATCTCAAGGAAACATTTTCACCTTCTTTTGACAAACAGTCAATTCCCAAGATCACATTTGCCTGCATTATTGATGAGAATCTATGGGTATAGGTCAGAATAGACACATGAAAAGGGAAGTAATATTCTGCTATGGAGGAAAATGAATTTAATTTACTCTCTGGAAAGAATAATACTCCAGGAATAGTCATCATATCCAAAGTGTCACAATAAGTTTTGTCTGATGGATGACTTTAAAACTCAAGGGAATTAATTTAAGAATAATCATAGACCACAGTAATATATCTAATATGTGAGAGGTTTAGCATGTAAGCAGAGATCACAGATACTGCACTGTAGTCAGTGTGGCCTCTCTGTCTTTCTTGAAGGCATTTCTGAGGAACAGTAAGGAGGCTTGGATTTTGTGTGGTAACTGCTCAAAGACTTGTATAATTCATTAGATACGATATGTATTATAAAAATATCAAACTCCTTTTCATTAAAGTACACAGCATGCCTTCCCCTCTTATTTCAGTGTAAGCATATGAGGACAGAGGCAGAGAGAGGTGCAGAACTCAGTGGCTAGAAAGACAGGTATTTGGGGGACAATAAACACCTTTTCATGGCAGTAAAAAATGGACACAAATAGAAAAAACATGTATGAGAGCTGCTGACTCAGAAAGGATTGTGAACTTCATTTGGGAATCCAGAGATTTGGCAGTAAAAAATGGGCCCAAATAGAAAAAAACATGTATGAGAGCTGCTGATTCAGAAAGGGTTGTGAACTTCATTTGGGAATCCAGAGATGGGAGGCAGGAAATAGTGAAGCATCGAAGATTTTCACAGTAATATTGAGGAATCTGATTCACTTCTTCCTTAACTTCATGGACTGAGGTAACACCTGTTAGATGCTAAGCTTAGACTGATTTTAGTTGCACCCAAGTCATACCAAGTGTGTGTGGAACTGGTTTGTGAAAGGTATCTTTTTACACATGTAGAAAGAAATTGGCTTCTTATGGATCTCTGTAAAAATGACATATGACTAAAATATCAGCACACGACAACAATCCCTAAACTAACTGTATCCAATGCTACTTTCCTGTTATATTTGATAGGAAACTCAGAAAATAAACCAGACCATTACATAAAGTATTGGTATTATTGTACCTCAATCTTCTGACTAGAACTATTAATACCTTTCAAAGCTCATGGTCCTAAATTCTTTTAGGAGGGCAGTATCAAATGGGAAGAGAATGAGAGAACTATAACTTGTATTTCCTATCGACTTTGTCTAAAAATAAATATTCCACTTTAAATTATAGTCTCTTTTCCCTGCTAATCAGTCACATCACTAACAAATTAGTTCACTGGTGAATAAGAAGAAAGCACATAAATATTTTAATTAAACCCACATTTATCAAGCCATACACAGCCAGTATATGAAGTGTATTGCCTTGTTGTATTTATACATTATGCTTCTTAATGCAAAATCCTTTGTTTTTATGAGAAGTTTCTGATAAATATTCAATTTTATCAATAACAACAGCAGTGCAACCCACAGCTCCAGTTCAGCTGTAACCATAGTAACTTCAAATAGGGAAGTGCCTTGTGATTATCAATGTGACCAAAGGTAAGGGAGTTCATATAGCTCAGCAATAGCTGTGCTTGAGCAAACCCTCTGAAGTGAATTCTGTTTTCTACACTTGAAATGTCAAAAGTTTTTTAAAAAAAGGAAGTGCTAAAGAAACATGAAATGCCTTTGAATCAGAAGGTCACTGCACAGAATGTGTTAATACCAACAGCCAAGACAAACTGCCAGAGTTGTACTCTTCAGTTGTATTTTGGTTGTTGAGGTCAGATCCTTAGATTCCTGTACCAGTTTTGTTCTGTTCATTATTCCATTACAACCACTGGCACCCTTGCTGCAGCCTTGCTGGGGCTCATTGCTGTGTCTATCCTCCAGCCCCACAGGAGCTGTTGTCCCAGCAGCCTTATCCAGGATTACTCCTAAGGTAGCTTCATTTTGCAGGTCTGTGGTGCTCAGGGACTGAAATGAGAGGGCTCTGCTCCCCACAGCAGCTCCTCTTCCACACTCTCTTTGCTGCCTTTGGCTAGTGATGTGTGTATGAGAACACAGGGAGGAACTGCTCCATCCATCCCCTTTGAAGGCATCACACCAAAACTCTTCCATTAGAAATCAAAACCCCATGCTAACTCAAGGAAACCTTTTTGACAGTGAAACAGTGTGCTGCTTTATGCAGAGGAAACAACTAGAAGAGATGATTTCCCTGATAATGTGATAAATTATGCCTATTGATCAGAATAAAGACAAAGATAAATACTGGTCTCATGTTTTAAATCAAACACTAATGAAGTGATAACTTGGGAATTTTCAAATTCTATTTCTAAAAACTGAACCTCTCATCTGAAGTCTTATAATGCTAAACTTTTTTCTGTGAAAAATAATAAATTCTTGGAAGGAGCTATTCCCTGTAAAATGAATGATTTGGTTGAAAATAACTGTTTAGGGATCACAGTCTATAATGCAAAACACAGTTCTAACTATATCCAGTTATAAATTAACCTCTCAACCTTAGCTCAAGTGCAAGTTTTCTATACAAGGGAACACATAGCATGTAAGAGCCAATCTTTTGTACTATTTCCATGCAAAAATCTCTAGATTATAAACCTTCAGATAACCTTCAAAACGAAAACCTACAGAGTGCTGTGACATTATTTCCTTCTTAACAATACTAGCAACTTTTAGCTGGCATATATTTGTTTTCTTCCCTGCTGGTAAAAGTATTTAACAGGTAAACATCTAGCAGCAATCTTTACTGTTACAAACAAGAAAATCAAATCAACTTCTGTCAAGTCAACAGATCAGTTTTTAGCATCTTTTGAGACTTAATTGCTTTCCACAGCCAAAGGAAATTAAATGTCATTTTGAAATGATCTTATAATCCTACACAGTACACAGGGAAGAATTAAATAAAAAATCATGTGGAAATTCTGACAGGAATTTATTATGTCATCTTAAGACACTAACGTATTGTTCTATCCTACTTCTATAACACTAACAACATCTTATGGAAGATTTATTTTTAAAAAAACTAAATCAAACCCTAGGTATCATATAGAAAATCATTAGACTGATTATTTTATGTCCAAGTATGTGCAAGTCCTCCAAGGCACTATATTTTAATTGATTTTTGAATTCTGGTGAGCTCTTTACATGGCTTGAGATTGTAATTCACTAGCAAATCATACAACACAATGAAATATTTTCACCATTTAATTAAGTAAAAACTGAATTCAAAATTCTCAAGTCTTTGAGGGGTTGAAATTTGCAGATAAGATTAGTGAACACATGAAGCAGCTTAGGAAATTGTGAATTGTTAACAGAGGGAGCAAGACTGAACATTAAAAAAACCTCAAGGACATGCACAGACACTATATAAGCAGAGGAGTAATTGCAAACAATATTAGTCAATGACAGTTTGTCACACTAAAAGTAGTTTTCTCAGCCACAGCGTGAGCTTTTTAAACCTATTTAAAACT
The DNA here is from genome assembly GCF_000695815.1 of Acanthisitta chloris. Lineage (NCBI taxonomy): Eukaryota > Metazoa > Chordata > Aves > Passeriformes > Acanthisittidae > Acanthisitta > Acanthisitta chloris. Next base: position 18,042 of record NW_008659156.1, read on the forward strand.
CTGGGAAAAGTAATCCTTGTCACTTCTTATTCTTTACACTGCAAGAAGAGCTTCTGGTTTGTGTTAGGGGTTTTTTCCCCTCATTGTTCCAGATTAATCAGTGGTGATTTAATACTATTATAATAAAAATCAGTGCATTTGTCTAACATATTACTCCTCATAAGTCAACACGTTCATTTGTGAAACTAAATAGTATTGGACTAGAAGATGGGAAAAGAACCTAAGCCAGCTGCAAACCCTATTCATAGCACAATCAAGAAATGTGCTTGGGAAATCTAAGGATCCTTTTATACCATAAGCAGTTTATTTTCCTAGATTTTTCTTGTGCTTTCAGTTTCTGTGGTTTTCTCCTGCTCTGAGGATAGGCTGCAATCATGTGCTCAATGCTATTAATGGAGCTGGGAGACTTATTAAGTGGCAGCATATTGGATGCTTGGATTAATTTCTGAATACTAATTTGGTGTATCTTTTACAGCAAACTTGCAACAACTGGTTTTTGTGGAAATGAATTGTTTTATACCACATTTTTAAGCCACTGGAATGATAAATCACAAGCTCAAAGTATTTTGTTAAGCATTGAGGGTTCATTTGAAGAATGGAAAAAAAATGTAGAGTAATGTTGGTTTTTCTCATTTCTTTTAAAAGCCAGGAATTTGAAAGCTCTATCCCAAATTTCTCAGAGAAGCTTCTCAAGGGTAGTTAACACTAACACAGCATGTCACATGCCTCACAAAATGCTTTCTGTTCTGTTTCCTGTGGCAGCTCAACTGAAAATTTTACAAAAATCCAATGTACCCTTGCAGAATTTGTACTTTGTCTCAGTAGATAACATATAAATAATTCCTTTTTCGCCTTCTCTTTCACTGTTGTCCCACAGATGCAAATAGCAATACCTTCCTTTGAATATCAGAGTACTCTTACTAATGTTTTTAATATACAAATCTTGGACACATCTATGAGAGCTATGCTAACTTTGAGGTTAGCCTTGTTTGGATTAGAAGGTTGGACTAGAAGACCTTCAGACAGCCCTTCAAATTGAAATGTTTCTGTGATTCCAGAATTGACTAAATGTGTTTCCCAGTCTTGGCTATTTACTGTAACTTTAGGCTTTAAATTTCACATGTGCAAGTTCAAGTCAATCTCTTGGTAACTAATTTTTTAGAGTGAAAGGTTCATTCAAACACCTTATAAACAGTGTTTATATGGCTAAATCTGAAAACTTTGTTCCCCATACCTTTAAACTGGGTTAGTCAGACATGGATGTGATGTCAAGATTATTAGCCATGAGGCTCCAGGTTGCAGCAGTTCTCACATCAGCAATCAACAGGTATGTGTCCTGAAGACTGGAGAACAACATTTTCCCAATATTTCCAGTAAAATTTGTGAGGTAAACCTATGTAAACCAGTTACTGAAACAAACACAAGGGATCTCTGGAGCTGATTTGACTGTATTGTCAGAATAACAGATATTTAACAGCTATGGGAAGAAAATTCGGACATTTCTATAGCACCTGCATTTGTTTTCTTCCCACTTACTCTTCTGTTTTTTGAAGAAGTAATTTATTTTAAGAAGTTACCTGGATCTGTGGCAGACATCAGCTTTTTGAAGAAGTAATTTATTTTAACTAGTTACCTGGATCTGTGGCAGACATCAGGGATCCAAAAAATAAACAGTCAGTGAAGTGGAATTCCCAGGGCTTTAGCTGGCCCATGTGTACCATGGCCTTCACAAAGCCATACATTATCAGCCTGGCAGGGGAGAGATCAGACAGGCATTCAGAGACAGTATTTAACACTTCATTAAATAGCTTAATTTACAATATTAAACAGGTTCTTCTTCTCTTCAGCTTCTTTTCAGTAAACAAATCACATGAATATTGAGCATAAACCATTATCTTATAAAAATTCTATTCCCTGTTCAATTGTCAGATATTGAACTGAAACACCAGAGATGATTCCAAAGATTTTTCTGGATGGTTGTCATCTGCTGGTAGCAGAGGTTTGGGCTGTTTATTTTGCAAAAGGAAAGATCATGTAAGCTTAAGAAGACATTATTAAAACTAATTTGTCTAATGCTCTCGAACATTTAAACAAGGACAGTTCTACTATCAGCTCTGTGTCTTCTAATAGTTCTAAATTAATTGTTTCATTCTATCAGCTTTTAAATGTTAGCTGTATTCAATGTTAGAGATAAGGTCTCCAAAGGAGACATATTTAACAACTCAGAGTGACAGTGAGGCAACAGTCACACCTCAAAATGCACTGCTACATCCTCACTCCTTTCACAGGAACTGTTATCACTGGTTTACATAACCAGGCAGTGCTATCTGAGCTGTGCATTCTAGCAAAATGTCTCGAAAAATCTTGAAATATCTTGAAAAAAGGCGATTCACTTGTTAGAACCTGTTGTAGATATTTAAAATGTTGTGCATTTCCAATCTAGTTAATAATTAACCCCATCGCATTCAATCCCTTTTCCATAAACACAACCCATAAATTGACATCTGGGCTCTTCTCACTACAGACTTTAAACCAATCATTTAAGCAGAGCTCCATGTATGGACACACTGAGTTTTGCCCTGGGCCATACTCCTACAGTCACATAGGTATAGAAGATCTGAGGGGCAAATAAAGTGCTACTAAACAAACAGAGGAGAGTTAATTACAAATTGTTTTCAGATCCTTTACTAAGCTTATTGTATTCCACTACAAGGGAAGCAGATAGGTCACCACAGCACTCTCCAATGGCCCTGAGGATTTGTGTACATATTTAGAGAAGCTGCTTAGCAAACAGTTCCCCAGGAATTGCCCTGAAACAATTTACCCAGCTGTGGGTCTCCTTGATTAATGAGCTCACTTTCTCTCCATTCCCAAAGAATAACGACTCAAGACCCTGTAGTTACTCAGCCTTTTTATCCCCAACACAAATTTGTCAGCTTTAAGGACTGAGTCCTTCAAAACCTCACTGGGGTGCTGCTATCCCAATTTGCAATTGTCCCAAAAGCCACAGAAATGGAAGCAAGCACAGGAATGTCTTTTGGAAAGAATTGCCCAAGCCTGCTTGCAGTTTTGACCAGAGATAATCTTGTTCCTCAGTTAAAAAAAAAAAATTTAAAAATAGTAAATAAACTAAGTTCTGCCTATTTGGCAAATTTAGTAATGATGATTCTACATAATGAAAAGGTGGTTCTCAGCTGGATACCTGAGCTCCTAACACTAGGGATATTAAATGTCATTCAGTACCATATAACATAACCATTCTTAATGGAAATCCAATGAGGGAAAGCATATCCCAATGACAGCAAGATATTAATCCCAAGGAAACATCCTGTTCTGATGCCCCTACAGTAAAATTGAAAAAAAAAAAAAGTACTATTGATTTTTAGGGCAGCTGTCAGTTCATTTGAAACATCTAGTTTATTTTTAGCAAGTTTACACCAAATTTCTGCAAATCTGATCATTTTTTTCATCTTCAACCATCCATTTAATATATGTTACAAAATTTATTACAAGTTGTAAGTCAGTCAAAGCATCAGTGACTCTGAATTCCCTGCAGTGTTCCTATGTCACTAGAACATGTTCCCAGCCCAGTGCTCACTGCTGCCAGGAACAGACTACTGACACAAATACGGTGAACATCAGGAGCTCTGAATCTGTTGAGTAGGATGGTACTCCATCTTTCAATTACTGTCTGGGAAATCATCTTTTTTACTAATCTACAATGCTAAATTTTATTTTTTATTCTTTTAGAATATTTTTCATTCTTTTCCAATTCCTGCATTAAGGAAACAGAACCTGAGTGGCAAATAAATGTAACCCTAATTTCCAAAGTGGCTTTGAAAATCTGAATTTTGAAATAATCCTGAAAGTATTTTTATTTCATATACTTTTTAAAATCGTGTTTTCAATCTGTATTGAGAATTCTTTGGAAACTGTTGCCCCTTTAACTGTGTTTTAAGTAATACTTCTCTGATAATATTATAAAGTAAAAGCTGTTTTCTGTATGTGCCTGGATTTTGCATTTGTACTGGGAAGTGTGCATCATTTAAAACCCTGTATTAGTCACTTGATAGAGTGTTTTACTTTCCCAAAAGTAATGTTCTGTGGAACAAAAAGAAAAATCTATGCTAGGACTTAAGATGAGATTTCTGCTGAAAATCTGAATCCTCAGAGTTCTGCCTTAGATTTCTGCTGCACTTAACTTTCATCCATAAAGCCTCTTAACTCCCAAGAGGTCTCTTTGGGAGGGCTTGTCCAGCAGTATGAAATGCATGTACTGGTTGTCCAGAGATCCTCTGGCATTCACAAACCAGAATGACTTATCTTGCCAGTGAGGTCTGTAGAGAGATGCTGAGACCTGACCCTCACAAAACCCAACACTGAAGAAAAAAGTGGTAGTTCTACTTTGCAGTCCCTTTTCACTCAGCTTGAACAGAGAAGGATGTGTGAGCCTCAGATCCCAAAATTTCCTCCACCTCCTTCTCCTTCTCCTTCATTTATCCTAGACACTAAGAACACACCAAACTAGGTTCCCAGTGCCTAGAAGATGCTCCACCTTGCTCACCATAGACTATTATTCATTAAACAGTTGGAATGTGCACGAATGTGGAAGTGTGATGTGTTATCAGGTGATGTTGGTCCTCATCCTGGGTGATGGCAGTCTAAATTTGAGCCTATGCTTTGAAGTCTAATTCTTTTCCCTCTGTCTCTCTAGCTTTGTGTAGGTACCTTGAAGCTATGAATTCTGTGAGGTGACAAAGTGTCCCAAACAATGTCTTTTCTTGCATCTAGCTCTGTTCAAGGAGCTATGTAGAATCAATAAAGAGCAGGGAGTTGATCTGGGGTTGCTCTGCCTCCTGATCAGCTTCTCATTGTCATGAATATACATGTAAATTCAGCAATTTATTTGTGCTCAGAAAGCAGTTTATTAGAAATATTATACTTTAGAAAGAAATTGCGACTAAATTGATCAGTAATAAACAATTGCTGAAGACTTCTCAGTTGGACTTGGTGATGGTTCAGTGCTGCAAATAATATTTGTGAATAACTGATTTGGTCATAGCTTTGGAACATAAATGAAGCAATACAACAGAAGAATAAAACTCAGATCATATTTGCTGCAGGAGACCTGACATTTTCTACACCCAAACACATTTTTTTAAAGTGTGGGAAGAAGCCCATCAAGCTAGAGCAAGTATATTGCCTCTTCAACAGGGAAAGGAAAAAACAGTAATGTAATGAAACACAGGAGAATTCAGAATTTTCCAGATTATGCAAGTCTGGCACTTACAAAGTGCCTCATCTCTAAAAAATGCTGCATAGAATGCAGTCATTACACAGTAGAGGAGTCACCATATAAATATCTGACTTGCTGAAGTAAGAATCTTCTGGGAAACTGAACTTTAACTGCCATAATTTCCAGTATGAATTGGCAAGTAAACCACATAAAATCTCAGCACAACAATGCAAAATAAACTTTAGACTGACCAAAATCAAAATAAACAATGGACACTGAAGAATCAGAACAAAAACTCTGCAAAGCTTTGATGATTCTGAGCATTGGGTTGTTCATACATTTTTAAAGCTGGACTGAATTTTGAAGCTTGCCAGTGTGAAAAAGAAGGGAAGAATCTCCATTTTCTTACTACCATAGTTCTGCAGCTAATAACCTTTTATTGCCATGTATTAAGAAAAGGAGTTTGCAAAGCACATTGACTGTCTGGGTACTGCTGGAAATTTCCAGAGATTTTGTTTATAAAGCTGCTCTCCAGGAAGGCTACTCTGAAAAATGGGACATTCTTGAACTATCTGCTGTTTACATGTAGAGAAAGAACAAGAGTGCCCTCTCCTAAGGCCTTTACTGGGTAATTACTGCACACAAAACTGTCTAAATGCTCAGGAAAAGCTTTAGATGCAGCTCAACAGAAGCCTGTGTTTTAGAGAGCTCCCTTTAGCAGCATCTGATTTTAAGGGATCTGAAAAGAGACAGTGAAATTGATTTGGGGGCTTTTGGGAGGCTCCTGCCAGAAAGTTCTAAATAGGAAAACATCTCTCCAGCACAGTGCTAGGAGAAGAGAGATAATTTGTAGTTTTTGAGCAGTGGCAAGTGGGGTATGTCTGATGCAGAATAGGGAAGCTGTCAAGGGACTAGGAGAAGGATTTTAACAGAAGAGCTGCGAATATTCACAAATAGGATCAGACCACATCTGAGAAGGACAAAGATACCAGAGCCATCTATACAGGAGGGATGAAAGCCTGGCAAGAGTTTCAGTCATATGAATGGATAAGAAAGGCCATATAAGAAACATGTAGTAAGCAGCATACCTGACATGTAATGAAGCATAGAATCATAGAATTTTAGGGGTTGGAATGG
>NW_008659157.1:0-261 GCF_000695815.1 Acanthisitta chloris
CCCCCTCTGCCCCCACTCTCACCCGTCAGCTCCTCCAGGCTCTCGAAGATCCGCAGCAGGTTGGGGTCCAGGGCTGGAGTATTGGTGCTGGGGTCTCTGCCAGGGATGGGAGGAGGTTGAGGGGGGTCCTGGGGATCCCCCCAGGATTCCCAGTGGGCTCAGGGCAGGGAGGAGATGCTTACCCAGCGAAGGTCTCGGGCAGGAAGGCCAAGCTGCCAAAGATCTTGGTGCACCCAGAGAAGTGTTGGATGTTGGAGGCAT
>NW_008659157.1:688-2650 GCF_000695815.1 Acanthisitta chloris
TCACCCGCTTCCCTGGGGTCCCCAGAGCCACACTGGGGTACTGCTCACCCACCCCCCTGGGGTCCCCAGAGCCCCCCCAGACACTGTGGGGCTGCTCACCCACTTCCCTAGGGTCCCCAGAGCCACACTGGGGTGGTTACTCATCCACCCCTGGGGTCCCCATAGCCCCCCAGACACTGTGGGGCTGCTCACCCACTTCCCAGAGGTTCCCAGAACCCCCCACCCACCCTGGGGGGGTGCTCACACTCCCCCTCCCCTCTAAAGTCTCCAGACTCCCCCAGACCCTGGGGGGTTGCTCACCCTCCCCTCTAGAGTCTCCAGACTCCCCCAGACCCCAGGATGTGCTGCTCACCCTCTGGGCAGGGCTTACTGCACTTCTCACACTTCTGGACATTATTGACCGTGACCTCCTGGCTGTTCTGGGGGCACAGGAGGGTGCAGGATCCCACCTCCGTGGCAAGGTAGTTGTCTGGGGGGACAGACAGGGGGGTCAGGACCATGCTGGCTCAGCCCCCCATCCCCCCGAGGTGTGCCACTCACAGGGACACTGGCTGACACAGCTGGCACCGAAGCTGTAGCGCCCTTCGGGGTTGGGCATCGACTCGAAGGCATCCGAGTTGTAGATGATGAGGGGAGGACAGTGCAGCTCACAGATCCCACTGCGGTTGACGTTCAGGCATGCCTGGGGTGGGGGAACAGCTGGTGTGAGCCCCCAGTACCCTCCCAGGACCCCCAGAGCCCCCAGCCCACGCTCACCAGGCAGTCAGAGTGCTTGGGGCCGGTGCAGCCGGCGGCACACTGCTCATGGCAGCAATCTGTGGGCTTCGTGCCTTTGCAGGGTGGGCAGCCGTGGCAGATGCTGTTGGTCACTGTGTGGGACAGAAAGGGATGTGCTAGGGACAGGGATCCCCCCTCCAGGTGATGTGGGGGTCCCCAGGATGAGGGGATGGTGGGTTTCCAGGACAAGAATCTGGGGGGGGTCCTTATGGTGGGGATTTGGGGGCAGGGGGCAAGTGGGGATGCCCAGGGCAGGGATTTGGGGTGTAAGTGGAGGGTACCAGGGCAGGAATTATAGGGGTCTTGGGTAGGGATTTGGGTGCCATGTAGGGGTTAATGGGACAGAGATTTGGGGGGTGTAAGTGGAAGGTTCAGGGTGTCTCTGGGGCAGGGATTTGGGTGCCATGTAGGGATCAATAGGACAGGGATTTGGGGGGTGCAAGGGGATGTTTCAGGGTGTCTCTGAGGCAGTGATTTGGGTGCCAAATAGGAGTCAGTGGGACAGGGATTTTGGGGTGTAAGCTGAGGCCACCAGGGCAGGGATTTTAGGGGTCTTTGGGGCAGGGATTTAGGGGCAAGTAGAAGGTCCAGGGGTCTCTAGAGCAGGGATTTGGGGGGCAAGTAGAGGTCAGTGGAGCAGGGACATGCAGAGGGAAGGAGAAGTGTTCCCAAGGATTTTGAAGGAGCCCATGGGGCAGAGGCTTTGGGGGTGCCTAGGGGGGCTCAGAGCACTCACACGTCTGGCAGTCCTGTGGCCCCTCACCCCAGCAGTGCCCGTTGGCACACAGCGCCTGGCAGTTGGGACCTGCAGGGGGTGAAGCATGAGCAGACAATGCCACGGGGGACTGGCAGTGCCCAGCTCCCCTCCCTGGGTGCCCCAACCCCTGCTGTGCTTACAGCTGCGGTTGCGGGTGCTGTCCACCTGGATCTCGCCACGGAACTCATTGTGCCGGTGGAAGATGTCACTCCAGAGGATTGTCTCCTGGAAACACAGCTGGAGATTCCTCTCAATGCGTACTCCTCCCTTCAGGATCTCTGTGGGGGGACAGGTGGGGGGTCAGCATGAGGACAGGGGCGTCCTGTAACCCTATGGGGACTCCTAGGCCTGGGGGGGGATCTGCCACTCCATGGGGACACCCAATCCTGGATGGGAACACTCAGACCTGGATGGGGACACCCAGACCT
>NW_008659158.1:0-590 GCF_000695815.1 Acanthisitta chloris
GAAAGGAACTCGGGGAACATTTTTTCCATGCTCTGTCCTTACTGTGATTTATTCCTTAAGTTTTCCTTATTTCCAAAGTTTGGAGGATTTGGGGCCCTAAGGAGGCTGTGGATGCTCCAAGGAGGCTGTGGATACCCCCGGGAGGGTATAGATGCCCCAAGGAAGCCGTTGCCCCAAGAAGGCTGTGGATGCCCCAGGGACTTTGTGGTTGCCCCAGGGAGGTTATAGATACCCCAAGGAAGCTGTGGTTGCCCCAAAGAAGTTGTGGATGCCCCAAGGAGGTCATAGATGCCCCAAGGAGGCTGTGGGTGCCCCAAGGAGGCTGTGATTGCCCCAGGGAGATTCACACACCATCGCTCCCCACATGGAACCAATACAGAGGGACAATCACTGCCCTGGCAGCATTAAGAAGCAGGATTTTTTATTGCAGTGCTGGATGCACAGGTGATCACTCCACGTAACATGCACACCAGCTATCCAGACCCTTTTACTATGGGTAGATTTCAGCAAAGAAATTTGTGCTCAATGGGTATAAGTTACTTAATTCTTATTAATTACTACTCTCTTCTATTTGCTATTGATTGCCTTGT
>NW_008659159.1:0-5690 GCF_000695815.1 Acanthisitta chloris
AGGAAGGAGGGAGGGGACGGAAGGAGGAGGGCGGAGATGGCGGCGCTCGGAGCGGTTGGGTTCGCCGGGCGCCATCAGTGTCCTGCGCGGGGCCAGCCCAGGGCCCCACGGGACACGGAGCAATCGTGCACAGGCACAGTGACCTCCGGAGAGCAGCGCTGAGTCACACAGGCATTGAGCGCACAGGGCACTGATCCCTCACACAGTCACACACAGTAACACAGGCACTGATCCCTCCCAAATTCACTGAGCGCACAGGGCACAGATCCCTCACATTCACTGATCCCACAGTCACTGATCCCCCACAGAGCCACACACAGTCACTGATCCCACAGGCACTGATCCCCCACAGAGTCACACACAGTCACTGATCCCCCATAGAGTCACAGTCACACAACGCACTGATCCCTCCCAAATTCACTGATCCCACAGGCACTGATCCCCCATAGAGTCACACACAGTCACTGATCCCCCATAGAGTCACAGTCACACAGGGCACTGATCCCTCCCAAATTCACTGATCCCTCACAGTCACTGATCCCACAGGCACTGATCCCCCACAGAGTCACACACAGTCACTGATCCCATGGGGCACGGATCCCTCCCAGAGTCACACACAGTCACTCAGTTACTGATCCCCCATAGAGTCACAGTCACACGGGGCACTAATCCTTCACAGAGTCACGCAGTCACACAGGGCACTGATCCCACAGGGCACTGATCCCTTCCAGATCCACTGATCCCCTAAGACACTGATCCCTCACACAGCCACTGATCCCACAGGGCACTGATCCCTTACACAGTCGCTGATCCCACAGGGCACTAATCCCTCACACAGTCACTGATCCCACAGGGCACTGATCCCTCCCAAATTCACTGATCCCCTAAGACACTGATCCCTCACACAGTCACCGATCCCACAGGGCACAGATCCCTCCCAGGGTCATGCAGACACTGCTGTGATTTCATAAGAAACATACCTGATTGCAAAAGCACAACTTCTGCCCTCTAAAGCAGCCCCAAACTGCTCTCCAGCTAGTGGCACACAGCCTTGAAGTAGATAATAATAAATTCCTCAGTGTTTTTATCCTTAATTGCTGCAGCAATGCCACCCGAGCAGCCAGCAGGGCTGTCTGCGCTGGAGCCACTCAGGGAAGGCTCGTGCTGATTTACTGCTGGGATTTTATTTAGCCCAAGTGTCATTTGCTCAATTAGAACGATTTCTCTGGGCTGGGGCTGTTCCACATGTGCCTTTCTGTAGCAGAGAGTCACAAAGCCCAAGTGAGATACATCTATAAATGGTCTGTGAGTTCCTGTGGTAGTGAGGAATATTGACTTGTAGCCTGCCCAGAAGGACAAGGTCAGGATGTTACTGCTGTGTGCATTATGGTCTGCACAGCCAGTGGATTCTTTGACAGGAGTGATGGTTTGGCCCATGGAAACATTTTCAGGGTCAGTTCTCCAGCTTTTAGTCCATCCTTAACATATTTTCCATGCCTTAGTCTTGAGCCTCCTGGGAATAACAAAGCTTTAATTAGGACCTTATCTGTACTTCTTCCTTTGCATAAATTCATGGAATAACTTGGGTGGGAAGGGCCTTAAAGCTCATCCCATTACCTGCCATGGGCAGGGACACCTTCCCCCAGCTCAGGTGGCTCCAAGCCCCATCCAACCTGGCCTGGAACACTCCCAGGGATAGAGCAGCAGGGTTAGGATTAGGGTTAGGGTTAGGGTTAGGGCAACCTGTGGCAGAGCCTCAGCACCTCACAGGGAGCTATTCCTTCCTCACATATCCGAGGATGGCTCTCCAGGCTCACGGCCCCGCGCACAGCTGGAGGTGCAGAGGCTCTGGCAGACACACATCTGGCACAGCTGGTGCCACAGTGCTCCCACGCAGGCAGAGCGAAGGGTGGCACACATCAGCCCTTCGGAGCTCTCCCTCCTCACCCTGCCACTGCCTGAATCTTCTGTCATTCCTGAGCACAGGAAATCTGCCAAGAAATTTGTCTTCCCTTGGCACAGTTAAAAATCACGTTTGTTCTGCTAAGGAACTCGGTGAAAAGTTGTACTTGCCAGAACGAAATGCTATTTTTAATTGAGAAAACGCTGGCGAGGGAAGTTCCTGGTGTTCGTGTGTTTGTTTACGCTGCTCTGCGCCGAGCCCTGCCCGGAGATCAGCGCTCTGCTGCTCCCTGCTGCCCGCGGCATCCTCCTCCCGGCCCGGAGCCCTTCGACGTACGGACACCTCCATCAGCCCCGTCCAACCCGGCCTGGAACTCTCCCAGGGATGGAGCAGCCACAGCTGACAACCTGTGCCAGTGTCTCAGCACCCTCAGTGTAGAGAATTCCTTCCCAACACCCCGTCTTAGCCCTGCCCTCTGGCAGGTTGAAGCCACTCCGTGTGTCCTGTCCCTGAATCCTCTATAAACCAGCTCAAGGGACAGCAAACACCTGAAGTGCACCAGTCCCAGTGGAACTGAGCTGTGTGCCCGTCCCTGTGTGCACACAGGAGCACACGGGGGCTGTGCCCAGGAGATGTGGCAGCAAGGACAGGATAAAAAACCACCCGGAACTCCTGGGATTCTGGGCAGCACAGCAGGAGGGATGTGTAGGGAGTCAGTAAGGACAGGGAGAGACATGGACAGCAGTGTTTGGGCCGTTCCTGGCCCTGAACGCTCGCAGGGATGGGGCAGCCACAGCTGCTCTGTCGTTAGGCACTGAGTGAATGCTTTTATTTTCAAATCAAACTGTGTGGTAAGAGGGTTGTGATTATTGACAGAAACTGGCTGTGCTGTGATCAGGGAAACAGCAAATTGTGTTGGATGAAGTCTTTAAGGGCTTACTGATGCATTACACTGTGATCCTCTGCCTGGTTGGGCTGCTCTGATATTGTTTATTGCCTGTCACCAGCACAATCAGCTATTGATTAGTTCCCTTTACCCCGAGGCCATGACCTGTCTCCTCCATGCGCTAACAAGGGCACTGATTGGGATACACAGCTCCCCCTGCTGCTCATACAGCTCCAGTCTGCTCAGTTCTCAGCCTGTGGCTTTAGCCTGGCGTGGCTCAGTCAGGAGGGGCAAATGTTTTAGGCATTGCACAAAAGCTGTTTGTAATCCCAAACTGACGAGAAACTTAGATGAGTTTAAAAATAGATGTTATTGATTGAAGTCAGTCTTCGGTTTCTCGTTGATAAAATCAAAGTAATCCATCCAGCTTTATAATGGATAAGGTGTAAGACAGAGGGAATTTAGGGATTGTTTTTGAGAGGATGTGCCTACAACTCCCTGCTAGGAGGTGCAGCCAGGTGGGGTCAGGTTCTGCTCCCAGGGAACAGGGACAGGATGAGAGCAAACACCTCAAGCTGTGTCAGGGGAGGGTCAGGTTGGACATCAGGAGGAATTTCCCCATGGCAAGGGCTGTCAGGCACTGCAATGTGCTGCCTAGAGAAGTGATGGAGTCACAGTCCCTGGAGGTGTCCAAGGAAGGACTGGATGTGGCACTCAGTGTTCTGCTCTAGCTGATAAGTGGTGACGGGTCACAGGTTGTACTTGATGATCCTGGAGCTCTTTCCCAGCCTAAATGATCTTGTGTTTCTGTGATTCTTGCTGATCTGTGCAGAGGCCCCAAAACCTGCTGAAATCTGAGAACTCCCTGTCTCCATCTGGTTTTGTTTCCCTGCCGCTGGTGGGTTAGTCATTAACCTTCCTGGCTGCCCCTGGACATCAAGCTGTACCTTATTTTGTGCATTTCTTGGAATGCTGTTCATCATTAACCACCAGCTGCTCTCCAGTGCTCCCTCCTGAGCTCTCCCTGCTTACACAGCAGTTGGCATGAGCAGCAACCTAGGCTAGTGGGAGGAACTGGATGAACTTTAAGGTCCTTCCAACCCAAACCAGTCTGGGATTCTATGACTTTAGGATTTTGTTCCATTTGGAGAGTTAAAAAGAAAACAGAACCCAAGCCTGTGGTGTCCCTGCTGCCAGCCCAGGGCTCTGCTGTGTGTCCTGTTCAGCATGTGTCACACTTACCTCAGCAGTTCCCAAGCCAGAGGCTGAACATGTTCCATGCCCAGTTTGTGCAGGTCTATGCAGTCACCTGGCTGACCTGCAGCTCGGGCTCACAGGTGAGTCGAGAACTATGCTGGTGTGGCTGGAAAGGGACACAAATCAGTGTTTGAAACAAAGAACAGACTTCTGGTTTGCTTTTTCAGTCTCTGAAAGGGAAGAAACTCTAACACTTCTGGTGTGAATCATAAAAGCAGAGCAAGAAAATTATTCCTGCTCTTATTTCCTTACTAACTTCAGATTTTTCAAGCCCATTTCCCTCATTGTACAGCTCAGCCCATGGAAGCTGCAGGAGAATGCTTGTCCTGAGCCCTTGCCAGCTGCAGAACAAGCCCCAGTTCTCCAAGGGGTGGCAGGCCCCGCCGTGGGCACTGACAGCACTGCCTGCAATATCCCTTGTTTTGCTTGAGAGCTCCTACAAAGTGTTGCAATTCTGCTCTGGAAATAGAAAACAGCTCTGTTTTTCCCTCTGTTTATCCCGGGGCTGTTGTTTTCACAGCTCTCAGAGCCTCAGCCTCTTGGCTCCAAGTGACACTGCACGTCCCTTTGGCAAGGGAAAATTGAAGCCCAGAGCAGGGCAGAGGCAGGAGAAGCACAGCAGTGCTTGGTTAGCCACAGCAGCAGGAACAGATGTCCAAGAATCTGCTTAGCAGTCACATATGTTTCTTGGCTTCACATTCCAGTGCTGCTCAAGAGCTGGGAGCTTTGGACTAGGGGGAAAACAGGTTTTAAACAGAAACTTCCAGACATTTAGGTGTTGTTTAAGGGGAAGACCCCCAGACCCTCCTTTCTAAAAGTGAGGCTGTGCTCCAGGGCAGGTTGCTGCATTACTCAGGGATGCCATTCCTGTAAGGGAGATGCTCCAGTGCCTGGCCCTGCCCTGCCTCGTATATGGATTTCCAGAGAATGTGGAGCTGTCGGAGCAAGTCCAGAGGAGGCACCAAGGTGATCAGAGGGATGGAGCATGTCTCCTACAAGGAAGGGCTGAGAGTATTGGGATTGTTCAGCCTGGAGAAGAGAAGGCTCCTGGGTGACCTAGTTATGGCCTTCAGGTATCTGAAGGGAACAAACAAGAAAGATGGAGAGAGACTATTGACAAGGGCCTGGAGTGCCAGGACAAGGAGAATGACTTCCCACTGTCAGAGAGTAGGGATAGATAGGATATTGGGAAGGAATTCCTGGCTGTGAGGTGCTGAGGCTCTGGTACAGGTTGCCCAGAGAAGCTGTGGCTGCTCCATTGTGCCAATCGGCAGAGAACACGCTAAGCAAAGAAAACTATAAATACCTGTGGATAACTACAATAAGACGACATCTTGCTTGCATCAAGCTGCATCCCGTCTCTCAATCGCGGCACTCCATCCCGGGGAATGTTCCAGGCCAGATTGGATGGGGCTTGGAGCAGCCTGGGCTGGTGGAAGGCGTCCTTGCCCATGGCAGGGGTGGGACTGGATGTGCTTTAAAGACTCTTCCAACCCAAACCAGTCCGGGATTCCATGATTCTATAACTTGATTCCATCCCCTTTACTAGGACCTAGTGCAAATCCTACTCACTGTTTATGCACCCGAACATACTTCAATCCCTCCCTGCCCTTTCCAGCAATCCACTCCTGCTCCGGCAGCAGC
>NW_008659160.1:0-4989 GCF_000695815.1 Acanthisitta chloris
TGCCACCCCACAGGGACAGCACAGCAGGGGACACATCCAGACAGAGCAGGAAAGCTGCCGTGTGCGGCTGGTGATGCTGAGCACATGCTGAGTCCCGGGGAGGCTGAACTGCCTGGACATGGCCAGCCAGTCCTGCAGGGCTCGTTTGTCAGACAGAGCCACTCCTCATTTCCCTGCGGAAGGGACAGGCTCTCCTGCATCCTGGTGGGAGGACATGCAATGCTGATACCACACAGAGGCGCCTGAGCTCCTATTGTTAGAGGCTGGCACTGGATCTGAGCACCCAGCGTGGTCCCGCGGTGGGGAGGGACGGGCTCCAGGGTGGAAATATCACTGTTTACCTTGCCAGGAGCTTTGCACACCATTGCTGTCATTGGCGATGCACCCCCTGCGTTACACTTTGCCCTCAGACGGACCTTTGCAGTTAACCAGTAACTGCCACACTGCTGCCACCGAGAGGGACAGGAGGTTGAGGTGAGCTCTGAGCCCTCTCATCCTCCGCCCAAGCATCTGGTGGACTTTGCCAGCCCAAGCCCAGTTCCATGTACCATTTTTCTGTCCCTACATTCCCTGCTAATCTAGACCTTTCCTCAGGAGAGACTTGTCTCCAAGCCTGACAGCACCTTTGCAATAGGAATAAACATCCCTATGGGTATTTATAAACGCCCAATAAATAAAGATACCATTTATCACACCTGGCATGAACCAGCTCTGGGGTGTGGAACAACCACCCTGGCAAGCGTCAGGGCTGGCCAGCCCCAGCTTCCTCCAGGTGAGCTGGGGCAGGGAGAGGGATGGATGCATCCTGGCACACTCACCAGACACAGCACAGGAGTCCACCTGGGAGACGATGCCAGTGCCGTTCTCCTTGTCTGCAGGCCACCGGTAGATGTAGAGGGAGGTGTGTGTGGAGCCAGCATCAAACACCAGACCATACTGGGAGAGGCACAGGGGACACTGAGGGTCAGGGGGTGCAAAGCAGTGTCACCCACCACAGAGCAAGAGGAGCTCCAGCAGAACTCCTGGGTGGCAGGAGAACCTCGAGTGGCCAAACCAAATGCCACCAGCACAGGGCAAACCCCATGGCATCACAGTCACCAAGCCCTTGGAGCTGGCAGTGCTTTGTGACCAAAAGGCTCTATGTGCTGTAGGACCAGTCCCAGTGACCAAACCCAGCCAGACCCACCCCAGTCTGCACATGGGTTTGTCTTCATATTGGTGACAACCAGCAACGCCTGCCTGAAGCCTGGGCAAAATCCAATACCTAAGGGGCAGCCAGCACCCAAGTGAGAGCAGGTGGTTGTGCTCCTCCCAAAGACCCTACCTTGGTTCTGGGAGGCAGAAACACATCCTTCACGTTCACGACAGACAGGATGAGGGCAATGATGCTGCAGACACAGGTGGCTGCCAGGAGACCTGCAACAGCCTTGGCCTTGGAGTCCATTCCTCCTCCAACCTGCAAGAACAGTCCCAGCCACCAGCTCACACCTCAGCGTTTGCAAAGATAGTTTCAAAATGCAAATCTCATGGACAGATATGGGACCTGACAAGATGGGACTTTGCCCTGCCCCAACAGTGCGCAGCTGCTCTTACCATGCAATCATAGCATAGCTTGGGTCAGAAGGGACCATAAAGCTCATCTTCTTCCATGCCCTGCCATGGGGAGGGACACCTTCCACTTGCCCAGGTTGCTCCAAGCCCCATCCAACCTGGCCTGGGACACTTCCAGGGATGGAGCAGCCACAGCTTCTCTGGGCAACCTGTGCCAGTGCCTCAGCACCCTCAATGTAAAGGAATTTCTTATACCTAATCTAAATCTTCTCTCTTTTAGTTTAAAACCACCACTCTTCATCCTATCACTACATCCCCTGCTAAGAGTCCCTGTCTTTTTTATATGCCCCTTTAAGCACTGAGAGGCCACAACAAGGTCTCCCTGGAGCCTTCTCTTCTGAAGGCTGAACACTCCCAGCCCTCCCAGCCTGGCTCCATAACAGAGGTGCTCCAGCCCTTGCAGCATCTCTATGGTCTCCTCTGGATCTGCTCTAATGGGACTCTTAGCAGTCTCGGGGCTCTCTTTCTGAGCTCTGCCTCAGAGGGTTCAGCATGGCTTTATCAGCCCTGTCTTCTTACATTCATCCCCTCAGGCCCCTCTGTGCCTGGACCTCAGTCCTCTGCCCTGCTCAAACTGCTGCCTGGGTGGCAGGTCAGCACCTCCTTTCCCAACAACATCACTTTGGGAAGCATTGCTGTGGCTAGCTGGAGTCCCAGACTGGGAGCAGGATCGTGCCCTGGCAGGTTCCCAGTTTGGCCATTCCCCTCCAGTGCACAGGGCCACATCCCTTCAGCACCCATGTGCTGCCACTGCAGAACCCATCCTGCAACACTTTGGACCATCAGGTCACATCCATTGCCAAACAGGCCCAGACTGTCCCTGAAAGGGTCCTCTCTGCTCCAGGCAGGGGAACAGCATCTCCAGCCGTGTGTCTCCTACCTGGTCCAGCTCTTCTCAACTCTTGCTGATGCCACAGCAAGTAAGAGACACACAGGGACTGTGTCCATGCCTGCTTGAGATTCCCAAGCCTCTCCTGCAGCCCCAAGGGCAGGCAGGAAGGCTGAGGCAGTGAGCTCCTGCCAATCTAGGTACATAGCCTGCAGCCAAACTGGCATGGCCACAAGGATGGCCCTTGGGGACCGTAGCAGGGACAGAGCTCAGCTCCTGGGAGAACCAGCCCCAAGACGTCTGCAAGAGCAGCAGAGAAGCAAAGTCAAAGGGTCAGGTTCTCTGTGATGGCCTCAGCACAGGGCAGATGACATGTCCATGTGCTCAGCAGACCACAGCTGGTCCAGATGTGCTTTTCTAAACACAGCTCTCCCTCCTCCTCCTGCACTGCCCTGCCCCGTGCCCCAAGACACACAGGCAGGACATGTGTGGGGAGCCAGGCTGACCTCTCTTCACACTCTAGAGGAACAGTGGATATCCTGAGAGTCCTGGGCACAGCCCAGGGAAGGAGTTTAAACCCACCAGTGCTTTGGGTGAAACCTGGAGCTGTCACTTTGCTATGTGATTCTTCTGCAACTGCATAAACCCTCTGAGAAATTCCCCTGTCTTTTGCCCAGGTCAGCAGAGAGGAAAGACCTTTGGCAAGGTCAAGGGAGAGGCTGATTCCTGTTTCAGAGTCAGCATCTCCAGTGACAAGAGTGACCGATCTCCTGCATGGCATGAGATGCACAAGGATGAATAGCAGCCATTCTTCTGGCCCATGTCATAGGACACTGGACTACAGTAATCCCTTATCAGACCTTCTCTCCTACAGCCAGGAGCTATTCCCTGTACAGTGGCTATGGCCAGAAGAGATCTTAGAGAAGCAGCTGATGAATTCCTATCACAGAATCATGGAATCATAGAATTCATAGAATTTTAGGGGTTGGAACAGACCTTAGAGATAATCCAGTGCCAACCCCTGTCCCGGGCAGGGACACCTCCCACCAGAGCAGGTTGCTCAAGACTTTAGCCAACCTGGCTGTGAACACTGCCAGGGTTGGGGCAGCCACAGCCTCCCTGGGAAACCTGTGCCAGGGTCTCACCACACTCACAGCAAAAACTAAATTTTCCCTCCATCAACTTGAACCCATTACCCATTGTCCTATCACTCAGTTCCTAACCAAGAGTCCCTCTTTGGTTCCTTGTAGGCCCTTCAGATATTGAAAAGTTGCTATGAGGTCTCCATGCAGTCTTCTCCAGGCTGAACAGCCCCAACTCCCTCAGCCTGTCCTCCTAGGGGAGATGCTCTAGTCCTCTTATCAACTTTGTGGCCTCCTCTGGAGTTGCTGCAACAGTTCCACGTCCTTCTTATATTGAGAGCACCAGAACTGTGTGCAGTATTCCAGGTGGGTCTCATAAGAGCCGAGCAGAGGGGAAGAATCACCTCTTTTGATCTGCTGCCACAGTCCTTTGGGTGCAGCCCAGGATTCAACTAGCTTTCTGGGCTGAGAATGTACACTCCGGCTCACGGTGAGCCTCATTGAGGTCATTCATAAGAATCATTAAGAATCTTTAAGAATCATTAAGGCTGGAAAACATCTCTAAGGTCATTATTCCAATCATTAACCCAGAACCACCATGATCACCACTAAGCTATGCCCCCAGTTGCCACATGTTCAGTCCTATCAGCCCTGCTAGAGTATAACTGTGCTGTTGGGATGTGATTCATCTGCTCCAAGTAACAAAGCAATAGCAAAAGTCCTCAGACCAGCCCACACCCTGGAAAACTCTGTACCAGGCACAGTGCAATGAGAGGATGTGAAATGGTGATAAATTGCACCTGCATGTGGGAAATGTGCTCCCCCTGCTCTGGCAAGGTCTAATTCCCATTTGGCCTGGTCAGGAAGGCAGCACGGAGCCAGCTTTCCCAGGGCATGGGAAGGGAGCCCAGAGGGTGGAAAACAAGGCAAGAGGTGTGTGAGTGGCTGATCGAATCACCCAGCCTTTCCATGGCACTCCGGGGCTGGCCAGCTCTCGTATCTGCTGCCATCTGTGCAGGTTCAGTGGGTAGCAGGGATGGGAAGGTGCTGCTGATGCCTTCATAGCTGCAGACAAGGCATGATGCTGCTCAATGCCTGTCCTTTCCCGCGTGTGGAAAGTCCCCAGCTGTGCTCAGCACCTGGACCAGAGCTGCACTGTTGGTTACCTCGGGACGTCCCTCTCCTGCAGGGAGCAAGGCTGCAGCATTTGGGATGGAAGGATCAAGGCTGCTGCTGGATCTAAAGCGCCTGTTGCCCTGGAGAACGGAGAGCTGACTTCCCCACTGGGCATGTGTGGCATTTGGACGGCAAAAAGGCTCTGCAGGTTCTTAGAGGGTGAACGCGGGAGCATCTTTGCCAGGCAGAGCAGTCCCGTCTCCCACCAGCGCTGGGGCTGGGCAGCGCTGACCGTGTCCCCTCCGTGCCCCCCGTACCTTAGCACCACGAGTGCCCCAGCTCTCTCCCCCT
>NW_008659161.1:0-715 GCF_000695815.1 Acanthisitta chloris
TTTTGGGGCTCTCAGGACAGGAAAAATCCACCTTGGGATGTTCCCTGAGCAGGTAGAACAATCCCAGGAGTTACCTACTTGTCTCGGCAACCATCTTTGCAGTCACATCCCACCAGGAATTCCCAACTGGTGTTGATGTAAACTCCTTTCCCAGGAATCCTCTCCTTGCTGTAGGCCACCTGTGGAGGTGGAGTGTTGTCTATCTCATTGACACAAGACAATGGCACATCCTCCTTGCCCTTGGTGATGTCAGCGATATAGTAGTAAGGTTTGTAGGGTTGGAATTTCCGATCCACCAGGACGTAGGGATCAAAGCAGAACATCTCCAGGAAAAGGAAATCACAGTCTGTCTCAAAGAGGTATCTCTCAATCTCTTGCATATTCCTGAGGCACAGCCCACAGGGAGTTTTGTAGAGGACGTGGAAACCCATCTTGCGGTTGACGCGCCGACGCGCCGTCATGCGCCGGAAGTCGTAGAGCAGTGGGATGAGCAGAGGGTTCCGGCTGCGGTACTGGTCGCTCCGGATGGGCCGGACACGAGCCAGGCAGGTGTAGCTACACACATGAGGCAGGTAAAAGAGTTTCTCCAGAGGAGCTCGGTACGAGGGCTCGTTGGGCACGCGGTCCATCATGCCATGGAAAGCTTGGCTTGGGCCACTGCAGGGTTGGCTACTGGGAACACTGGGGAGGGGGCACAGGGAACAAAATCAAGGAA
>NW_008659161.1:765-2335 GCF_000695815.1 Acanthisitta chloris
TGGGATGGACCAGCAGGTCCAGAGTGGTGGTTGTCCCCCCTGGGCTGGCACTGCTGAGGTCACACCACCAATTCTGGAGGAGTTTTGGGGCTCTCAGGACAGGAAAATGTGGGAAGGGGTTGGAGTCAATCCTGGAGGAGTTTTGGGGCTTTCAGGACAGGAAAAATATGGGAAGGGGTTGGAGCCAATCCTGGAGGAATTCTGGGGCTCTCAGTGCAAGGAAAATATGGGAAGGGGCTGGAGCAAATCCTGGAGGAGTTTTGGGGCTCTCAGGACAAGGAAAAATATGGGAAGGGGTTGGAGCCAATCCTGGAGGAATTCTGGGGCTCTCAGTGCAAGGAAAATATGGGAAGGGGCTGGAGCAAATCCTGGAGGAGTTTTGGGGCTCTCAGGACAAGGAAAAATATGGGAAGGGGTTGGAGCACATGGAAAAGGGTCTGAGGAGCTTGTGAAGGAGCTGAGGGGGGTTTAGTGTGGAGAAAAGGAGGTTCTGGAGGAAATTCTTGCTCTACAACTCCCTGGAAGGAGGTTGGAGCTACCTCAGGGTCAAGTTCTGCTCAAATAGGACAAGAGGAAACAGCCTCAGGGAAGGGTTAGATTGGATATGGAGGAAAATTTCTTCATGGAAAAGGTGGCACAGCTACCCAGGGCAGTGATGGATTCCCCATCCCTGGAATCATCCAAAAAACCACACGGATGTGATTTGTGATCAGTGATAACCTCAGTAATTCCCAATGGAAATCCACCAAACCCAACTGTGTCCCAACATTCCCAGAGTCAGGAGGATTCCTGGATTTGTCCTAAACCCCTGGAATTCTGCTCACCGATGCTGTTGGGCCACCCCAGCCCTTCCTGCTGCAGTTGTGTCACTCAGCACAGGAGGAGAAGGTGAGGATTGTCCGGAGCCAACGGAGCTAGGACGGAAGGAAGTGCTTTTCTTGGCCACTTGTTTTCTAGCTTGGGCCAGTTGGTTGTCAGAACATCTGCAGGAGGGAAGAAGGAGATGTGGAAGATGGAAAAACCATTGATGGGAGTGAAAATAACACTCCCCTCCTCCTGGAATTCAGAATTCCAGAAATCCAGCACGTTTTTTATTTTAACTAGTGTGAAAATCCACCTGTTTCTGCCTAGTGCTGCTCCAGCAATCCCATCACAACCTCAAATTCCAGAGCTCAGCTACAGCTTGAAGGGATTTTTGATTTGGAAATCAGGTAAGGGTAACAAGGATCCCCCAAGGATTTATCCTGGGAAATTGGGCCATGAAGAAACTCCTGGAACAGCAGGAACCAAAGTTTCCAGAGGCTGAACCAGTGGTGAGTGGGAAGAACAAATCCAGAGGATTTTTTTGTCAAGGAATATCCCTGATGAAAGAGTTGGGAGATGCTCCCAAAAAAAAAATATCACCAAACAGCCTTTCCACCCATCTCAGTGGGTTAAAATCAATTCCAAGAGGTTTCCAACCCTTCCAGGAAGTTTCCAACCCTTCCAGAAAGTTTCTAACCTGTTTGTACCAACTCAACAGACAAGAGAAGTGGGAGAACAGTGAGGAAATCAGGGAAGAAAGGAAAAG
>NW_008659161.1:2354-3573 GCF_000695815.1 Acanthisitta chloris
AAAAAATGTTCAAATGCTTTTCAAAATGCAAAGCAAGAGGAAAAACATTGGGCTTCAAAACCAGTCAGAAAGGGTTGACAGAACTTGAAAGTGAGACCAGAGGGGGGAAAAAAAAAACCTCTGGGAAGAAACCAAAGAGCAGAGTGAGGAGAAACTGCTGAGGTTTAATAATGCCAAGTGTGGTGGGACAGAGGGGACATGGCACACGCTGCCCCTGGCACTGCCAGGGCCAGATGTCCTGAGGGAATCTGGATGGAAGGGCAGGGAAGCAGCACATCCCAAAGAAAATCCCTCTGTGGGAAGAGGGAACATCCTCCAAGGGTGACAAGGGGAAGGATTCAGCAGGTCCAGCTTGGGTGTCTTGAGTTTGCACATCCCTGTGATGTTGTCCCAGCTCAGGATCCCAGCACATCCCAACTCTTCCCAACCCTCAGGGAGGATCCTGCACTGGGAGGAGAAGCTCAGGATCTCCCTCAGCATCCAACCTCTCAGCTTGGCTCTGGGAAAGGTGAGCAGCAACACTGTGCTGGCTTCAATTCCCAAATCCTGACTCCAAAATCAGCTCCAAATTCAGCTCAATCCTGAGGAGCATTTCCAGGGGTGGATTGGGTTCTATTGCACTGGTGTTTGGGGAGGAAAATTCCAGCCCAGGGGGGAGTAAATGAGGTTTTTAGGCTGCTGCTATAGCTGGAGAGAATGTGGTGAGTAAAGATTGATTTCCTGCACAGCTTCCTCACACCTGGGACATTTCCTTCCATCTTTCTGTCCCACCAGCAAAACACAATCACAGCAGAAAACAGGGAGCCAGAAATTCAGATGGGAAATCCACACTGGGGGCAAAAATGACCTGGGAGAACATCTCTCTCCCCTAAAAAGCTCCTGAGCACATTCCCATTTTCTGTTGTGTCCTCCAACACAACTTCAGCACCAAGCTGAGCTCCTCCTCCTCCATTCTGCAGCTCCAGGAATGTTGCCCTTGCCCTCCTGGCACAGGTTTGACTGTGGTTTGCTCTGTGCCCACCAGGACCAAGTGCTGATCCTCAATTCCCAGTCAGACCAGTCCAAGAGAGGGACACAAGTCAGTCAGGGACCAGTGCCTGGATCATAACCCAAGGGAACAATTCAGATCAAGAGCAAGAGAAGGAGGAAAACAATTTGGGAAACTAAAAAAGAAGTGTGCAAAACTTTAAGGCCAAAACACAATCACAGCAGAAAACAT
>NW_008659162.1:0-1154 GCF_000695815.1 Acanthisitta chloris
AGCAGTGACAACAGAGGGTAGATGAGCACTCCTCCCCTCGTTGTGCACCCAGGGTGGACAAAGGAGCCTTGAAACACCTTATAGAATAAGTTAGAAACCTGCACTGGGGTTAGACTTAAATCATAGACTGCAACAGTTAGACCATGCAAGTCAGATGACAAGAGATTTTTTTTCTATATTAAACAGTCTGGTGAAAAGTATGTGAGTTAACCCAAAAGGTGCAAGCTTAAGAAAAGCATTTTCAAGAGGCAAAGGCAGCAGCCATCCTACAGCAACAGGCTTTGACAGTGGCTATGGAGATGGAAAAAAATAAATAAATAAATACATACATACATACATACATACATACATACATACATACATGCATACATAATGGACCCTAGCAGGAATCCCTTGTTATTAGCCAGGTTGGCAACAAGGAGAACGGTTCATTGCGCTGTTACACCAGATGGCCTGGTCCGAAAAGCACCAGGGATAGAGATTGTAATGGATGTACCTTTTAATTTTTTAAACCATGATTTGAGTTGCATGTTGCAGGAATTACTATGATACAGCAGGAACCATCTGAACCAATGGAGGAGAAACCTGACAGGAAGCAGTGCAAGTACAGTAGTGACCTGACCTGAGCTGAATTTTGTGCCTGGTAACTCCAAGTAACACACCACCTCTTCTGTCCTGAGTGACCACCAGAACAAATAGAACCTGAAGTAATGGACTAGATTAATTTAGCAGGGGTGATCCATAGACTGGGGGAATAATATTTGCATATTACATGAAAGAATATGAATAGACATGGTAGTTAATGGAATAGTAAACGTGAATAGAAATGGTTGTTAATGACATTGTATTAAATAGAGTAGGACCTCAACATGATGCAAATAGTATAGAATTAGGAGTAGAATGTGTTGATTTGAGCTGAAGTAGAGTGAACTTTTCTTCACAGCAAGTGATGACATTTATCTTCCCAACATGATAGAGCCCTGCTCTCCTAGAGATGGCTAAACACCTCCTGTCTGTAGGAAGCAGTGAATTAATTCCTTGTTTAGCTTTGCTTGTGTGTGCAGATTCTGCTTTCTCTATTCAAGTGTCTTGTCTCAAACCATGAGGGTTAAGCAACTGCTGCACGATTCTATGAAGTCAGTTGTTAAAACAAA
>NW_008659163.1:0-1197 GCF_000695815.1 Acanthisitta chloris
TTTGGTCTTGGAGATATTGCACTTCACAATGATAACATGGGGTGAAATGTTTCTAAAATCGTGGTAGCTAAAGTAGGCCTTAGTGACAAGAATGAGCATTGTCTTAAGTAGAACGATGTGAACCTACACCTGTGTACCTACCCGTATGTACCCATTATCTTAGTAGAACGATGTGAACCTATACCTGCGTACCTACCTGTATGTACCCACCTGCATAATAGATAATTATACAACCATTATGGGAAAAGGGAACTCAAACTCATGCCTGGGTGAAATCAATAGAACAATAGCAAACTAATGATTAACGTATGATTATACAATGACTATGCAAAAGAAGAGTATAAAACTGTATCCATCTCAGATCCATGTGGGAGTCAGAATTGGGTTTGTCTGTACCCCTGATTGCCAGAGCTCTTCAATAAATAATCATCCAGTGATTATGTGTTTTCCATGCTAAGAGGGGGCACTGCGGCCCGCATATAATCCATGGGAAGGCAAAAACTAAGGACACCAAATTAATCATGCCATAGTCTCGGATTGTAAAGTATTTAGGTTTCAGACTAAGCTGAACTCTTTAGTAAATACAAACCCAACTTCCTAATGGGAACAGAGTACAGTCTCTGTACTAATGAGTACAGTGAAGACAGTCAATACTTTTCTTGACACAACCAGTGAAAGGATGAGAGGCAAAAATGAGCTTAAGTTGCACCAAGAAAACATCCTATTAGGTATCAGGAAGAAATTTTTAGCCTTGAAAGTAGTGATGCTTTGCAACAGGGTATCGGAGAGGTTTTGAAATATCCCTCAAAACATGTCTGGCCCAGTCCTGAGTAACCTCGTCTGATCTGGCCTTGCTTTGGGGCCGGGGGTTAAATGAGATACCCTTCCGAGGTTTCCTCCAACGTTCTGTAGTTCTAAGATATACAACCGGAGTTCAGATTTGTGTCTCGAGTCCAAAATAAGTCTGAGAGGAGAAACTGAAATTTAGTTACTATTCTCAAGGCTTTTTTTGTGTAAACTTGAAATACAAATAATTCAGAATATATTGTTATCGCAGAGAAACACATCAGGTCCCTAACTGACGGAAACAAGGCAAGAATCAGTCTTTCGGCTGTCAAATACTATAAATTATTTATTTATTTCTTTTTTTTTCTTTTAGCTTACCTTCAATCTAATCAAGTCATGGGCTGGGGAGAG
>NW_008659164.1:0-313 GCF_000695815.1 Acanthisitta chloris
AGTTTGTTTTCTCAACATACAGGTGTTCTCCACACAAATATCGTCAACAACACCGAGTCCAGAGGACTGGAGAAAACACTTGTTTCTTCTGCTGCCAAAGAGCATAGGAAATGTGTATGTGCTATTTCGACAACAATCAAAAAAGGTGGAGTCCTTTTTCCTTTGCAAAGCAACAGGGTTTTCTTAAGCTAACACCAAATATAGATGTTATCTGCTAGTAAAACTCTAATATAGGAAAGATGAAAACTAGACAACAGAAACTTATGAGAAAGGAGATACAGATCACCAGACCTATACAAACCACAAAGCTGAT
>NW_008659164.1:342-731 GCF_000695815.1 Acanthisitta chloris
GGCCAACAAAAAGTATATTAAACCCCTCCCCACTTATCTGTACTAGAACTGACAAAGATGCAAGTGTCAATGTGTAAAACACGCAGTCAAACAACATAAGCAAAAGTCATTACTGGCCAGCACTTAAAGCCAGAGAAACAAGCCCCTCAGTGCAGTGATTCCATGCAATGAGGACAGCTGGCTTCCAAACATAACTCATGGCTCAGGGATAAACACATACCTAGTGCAATCTCTAAATATTTCTGGTTAACAGTTTTTGCTATATCTGCAAACTGAAATGCACTTTGGGGGTATCTTTTCTTTCCTTCTCCTAACCACTCACCTGCAATAGAAAGATAGAAGTCTTTAAAATCTTTGATCTCTCGAGAGCCTTCACAGGCTGCTGTACA
>NW_008659165.1:0-357 GCF_000695815.1 Acanthisitta chloris
GGCTGCTTACGCTGGCGTCTGAGGCCACACGGGAGGTTAACGGAGATCGCACTTTCATGGCGTTTTTTGGTGGAAAAACACATGGTTTTGGTCTGTGCAGGGCTAGCAGCGTGTGGTGTGCGCTGCGCGGTGGGTGACGGGCGTGTTTCTGCGTCTCTCGCGGTCTGGAGGTCATGGGGGGTGCGTGACGTCACGGGGCAGTGTGGCATCGCGGGTGGGGCTGCGAGCTAAGCGCTGGTATTGAGTGTTTTGATGGTGTTTTAGAGCTCTCAGAGGCTTAATCCTGTTTGCTAGTGAGAACTGTGTGTGGTTCATGTACAGAGTTGGCCTAGAGAGATATTATTTACTTATGTGTTT
>NW_008659165.1:496-10227 GCF_000695815.1 Acanthisitta chloris
GTGGAAATATATATCAGTGTTATTATGTGTAATGTAACACGTTATGTGTCTATAATGTATTATAGATATATATGCGTAAGATATATGTTATTATTTATGCATTATATATGATACATTATTATGTTAAAACTATATCACATATAGAATCCGCCAGGTTGGAAAAGACCTCCTAGATCATCAAGTCCAACCCCACCATGGTTATTAGACCATGGAACCAAGTACCACATCCAGTCTCATCTTGAAAACCTCCAGGGTTGGTGAATTCACCACCTCCCTGTGCAGCCCATTCCAATGACTGATCACTCTCCCCATAAAAAATCTGTTCCTAATATCCACTCTAAACCTCCCCTGGCAGAGCTTGAGTCTGTGCCCTCTTATCCTCCTGCTGGTTGTCTGGGAGAAGAGACCAACCCCCACCTGACTCCAACCTCCTGTCATGGAGTTTTAGAGGGTGAGAAGGTCTCCCCTGAGCCTCCCCTTTTCCAGGCTAAACATATTTGCATGTTTTATGTACCTTTAGCTGTTCATGTCTCCCTACAGGAGATCTGTCCATACACTTTTTATCCATAAACTTTTATCCATATAAGTATATCCATATTTTATGCACATTTTATCTACATGACCCTCTAGGCACTACAGGCAACCCATGTATTTTTATCCCTATACCTGAGCACTCAGCTCATGAACTTCATTGACTTTAAGATCTCTTTCAATGCATATATATATTTTCATTCATCTTCACACAAAGCGATCTCAGCTGAACTGATCACTTATTAGGAAAGCTACTTCTCTTCATCTACTTCTGCATCTCATTATAAAATTGTGTTTACTCTCATTGAAGTGCAAGGTCCTACATCTGGGCCATGGCAATCCCAGGCACTTACAGGTTGAGTGGGAAAGGAATTGAGGCCAGCAGTGAGGAGAAAGACTTGGGAGTGACAGTGGATGAGAAGCTCACCATGAGCTGTAGTGTGAGGTCAGCCCAGAAAACCAGTGGTATCCTGGGCTGCATCCAAAGGAGTGTGGGCAGCAGGTCAAAAGAGGTGATTCTTCCCCTCTGCTCACGTGAGACCCACCTGGAATACTGCACACAGTTCTGATGTCATCAACATAAGAAAGACATGGAACTGTTGGAGCAAGTTCAGAGGAGGCCATGAGGTTGCTAAGAGGACTGGAGCATCTCCCCAATGAAGACAGGCTGAGGGAGTTGAGATGTTGTGCCTGGAGAAGAAAAGACTGTGCATGGAGACCTCAGAGCAACTTTTCAGTACCTGAAGGGCCTACAAGTAGCCAGAGAGGCATTCTGTGTTAGGAACTGCAGTGACAGGATAAGGGGAAGTGTATTCAAATGGAAGGAGAGAAAGTCTAGGTTGGATGTGAAGAAAAAGATTTTTTCCTGTGAGGGTGGTGAGACACTGGCACAGGTTGCCCAGGGATGTGGTGGCTGCACCTACGCTGGTGGTGTTCAAGGCCAGGCTGGATGAGGCCTTGAGCAACTTGATCTAGCGAGGAGGTGCCCCTGCAGGGGAGGCTGGGACTAGATCATCTGTAAGGTCCATTCCAACCCTAAATTCTACGATTCTATGATTTTTTATACATCATATGTATTATATATATAATGCATATATTTTGCATCTATTTTGTGCATTATATTTTGATGTGTTTTATACATCATATATATTTTATATTCTTTTAGTTATTTCATATAAGAAATCCATAAAAACAACAAAAAACAAATCTGATGTTTATATCTTACAAGGTTATGTCAAGTCTGTGAGATCTCCTGAGAGTTGTTTCCCATGTTCACTTTTCACGGTTGCTCAGTGTTATCCTAGGGCCCTGAAACAAGAGCATCTTCCATTGAGGGTTTTTCCTCACGTTTTAATGCTGAAGGAGATGAAAATAATGTCTTGGAGCTTTGTGGTGCTTGGAGTTCCTCAGGGAGAGCAATAACCCTCATAGAATATCTAGGACTCTGGGTTCCCCATTGTGCCACCACTGGGTTCATGGCTTTTTATGGAAAAAAGAAATTTGAGGTCACTCTTGACTGTGAGGTGGGAAACAGTTGCTGTGTGTGTGCCATGAAATGGAAGAGAAGCAGAGCTACAGCTCCAACTCGTCCTCTCTTTCCAGAGAAAAAAGCTGTGCCAAGGCAGCAGCTCTCTGAATAGCATCAGTTTTGATTTCCAAAGGAGCTTATCCCTTGGGAAGCTTTTCGTCCCATTGGTTCTTAAACTTCCTTACTGCAAAGATGGATGGGTAGAAAGAAAGAAAGTCAGTCTGGTTTTCACCTGTCTTTTCCTTTATGTGAAAGTAGAACTTAAGTTTAATGTTTTCCTCCCAGCAGACAGATAAACCCCATTATTTTAACCTAAATCTTCTATGAAAGCCAACAGAAGCTGCTTAGTGGATGAAATACTGGAAGTGGAAGGGATGCAATAGAGTGACAGAACGGCCTCATTTGTTTAGGAGCAGAATTGTTTACTGACTTAAATCACTCTGTCAGTGTGTCCTGACTTTGGGGATTTTATGTCTGGAAGCTCAGCAAATGTTTTCCCAGTGGAGTTGACAAATTAACAGAGAAGAAACCAGAAGTGACGTTAAAATTAATGACGAACCTCTCATCTGATGGTGGTTGATCTTGACTTCTCTTCCTAGCAAAAGATGATCAGTTACAGCCAAACATGAGCACATGTACCAAAGAGGTCTGATTAGATATGTTTTGTGTTTGCAGTTGGGGTCTAGTGATGGAAATTTGATGAAGGGAATGTAAAATAGCTGCAGAAAACATGAGTCTTGCCCCCCAGGTTGGAGCTGATCTTGGCCACACATTCCTGATCCAAAAACTCATTTGGGAGCTTTCCATGAGCGCAAACATTCCTATCACGACCCTTGTTGGTCTGTTGGAGTGATGTTTATAAAAGAAAGGGCAATTGCTCATGTGAAAACATTCATTAGTAAATATTATTCCAGATCAAGCTGTCAGATGTAAACACACCAGAACCCAACACACTGTTCTGCTAAGGAACTTTCAGGAGCCTTCAAATTATATGTTTGTCTCATTCAAAACTGGAAGAAGGAATCAGGATTTTCTCTCAGCTTTGTTTTCATCATGGCCTGAGGGTGCATAGGTTTAAAGTCATCTATTTCACCTTGTAGTCTTCAGGTGCCTTTGTGTTGTGAATTGATTTCACTTGAAGTCTTCATTATAGATAGTTCTGTTTTCTCAGCTTAGGGGAGATGTGGAAATATATTGTCAATATTTTGCTTTTTGATCATAGAGCAGAGGAAGTTATTTCTTCTGCCCATGTAAGATGCAACTCTTGATCTGGTTTGGAAAGAGAAAGATGCAGTGAATCTTCTTTGATTTAACCAGGAGTGACGCTGGTGCTGAGAAACCATTTCTTCACTTAGTGCCATAAAACAGGCAGTTTTAACAGTTTAATTCTCTGATTCATTGCCACATTAGAGACTGTAGCAGCCACAGCATTGAGTAAGTTTTTCTGCTGATGCTCAGAACTGAGCGTTCAATCTCATCAAAACTTCTCATTTCCAACTTTGTGGCCATGGAAAGAAAGTACAAACAGCTGATATATTGTGAAGAATATTACCTGTCTTCCAGGTGGCTAAATATTCTAACCAACCACCTGAATTCTACCAAAGAAGAGATCTAGGTTGGACATCAGGTGCAATTTCTTCCAAGAAAGGGTGATTAGACACTGGAAACTCACAATGAGCTGCAGTGTGCGCTAGCAGCCGAGAAAGCCAAACGAATTCTGTGCTGCATCAGCAATGTGGCCAGCAGGTTGAAAGAGGTGATTTTTCCCCTCTACTCTGCTCCCGTGAGACCCACCTGGAATACTGCACACAGTTCTGGTGTCCTCAACAGAAGAAGGACATGGAACAGTTAGAGCAAGTCCAGAGGAGGCCACCAAGTTGCTAAGAGGACTGGAGCCTCTCCCCTATGAGGACAGGCTGAGGGAGTTGGGCTGTTCTGCCCAGAGAAGAGAAGACTATGTGGAAATCTCATAGCAACTTTTCCATATCTGAAGGGCCTACACGGGAGCCGGAGAGGGACTCTGTTAGGAACTGTAGTGTTAGGACAAGGGGTAATGGATTCAAACTGAAGGAGAGGAGATTAAGTTTAGATCTTAGGCAGAAGTTTTTGCTGTGAGGGTTGTGAGGCACTGGCACAGGTTGCCCAGGGAGGCTGTGGCTGCCCCAACCCTGGCAGTGTTCAAAACCAGATAGGCTGTAGCCTTGTGGTGGGAGATGTCCCTGCCCAGGGCAGGGAGTTGGGGCTAGATGATCTCCAAGCTCCATTTCAACCCCCTAACATTCTATGATTTTATGAATGTGCTGCCCAGGGAGGTGATGGAGTAACCATCCCTGGAGGTGTTTAAGGAGAGACTGGACGTGGCACTTAGTGCCATGGTTTAGCTGACGTGGTGTTAGGTCATAGGTTGGACTTGGTGATCTCAGAGGTCTTTCCCATCCTAATTTATTCTGTGTTTCTGTGAGTCTGATGGTTCTGTGATGTTCTGCAGAGGTGCAGTAAACCTGTCTAGTGCCATGGGACTTCATAGACTAGGCACAGTCTTTCATTGTTTCTCAACTAAACATATTTTTTCCTGATCCAGAATTGCTTTTCATGTTTGAAAGAGATGATTCTACTACTAATTAACGTTAAAAAAATTAGATAAATAGTATACATAAAATATTGGTGATTTTGTTCTTTAATCCTAAGTTTAAATTCTCCAAAAGAAAGATAAATATCAGTTTACTTTTCTGCCACATGCAAGTTCCTGTAGCAGCTTCTGTTACTAACTCGTGGCTCTTTGCACACTGATTTTATTACAGATGTCACCTAATTCAAAGTGTGGTGGCACATCAGAATGACTCTTAAATCTTCTTAGCTGACTCTTACAATTCCCTTGTGAATTTGAGGTAAACTAAGCAGTGTGGTGTGTAACTCCAGAGGGGAAGAGTTATACTCAGTGTGGGAGAAGATGTGCTTTCGTTTAACATAGCTAATTGTTCTCCATTTGAGTATACTCTAGAAGACCTTTATGAACAGATTTCTGGGGCAAAAGAGCTGCAAATCAAGATTTATGTCCTTTTTGATGACTCTGTGTCAATGGCTGAAGTCACCTGCACTTTCCATTGCTGCAGAAACCACCACAAGGTTTTTGGTTACTCTGGAGAACATATTTGGCTTCAGCATCCAAAAAAAAAAAAAGGTTATATAAAATATTTCTTTTTTCTGATGGGGGAAGAGAGGTGAAAAAAGCCCTCTCTGTAGAATTTCAAACTGTAAAAACTGCAAATAATACCTGGAGGAAGAGAGATTTTTAGCTTTTACTGATATATCTAGCATAATTCTCTGTTGAGTAAATATATGGACACAGACTCCTAAGTCTTGCAGTGACCCTGGTAAAAGAGCTCATTAGTCACTTCAGGTTTTGTTATTGTGAGGTGTTTGGGTGAAATGCTGCATCTGCTTACCCCAAAAGTTCAGTTTTCAAACTCTTGTCTAGATTTTGGGACAAAGAGGGAAGAGTAGAGTGTGGAATTTCAGCATTGTCACCTTGAGGTGTCTTTTCAGTGTTGGTCTGTGGGTTTGAATTGCAGTAAAAAGCCCAAATGTGTTAAAGCTGGGAGAGATTTTAGTCTCCTATTATGTTTTACATGTGTTTGTTAGTTGTTTGAAGAGAGTGGTTATGTTTTAAATAGATATATTAGACTTCAGTGGACAGGAAGGAATTCGTGTCAGTTACTCCATGCTGCTATACTTGCCATTCAAACCAAACAATGACTTCTCCAAGAAATCCCTAAGGAAAAGATTCCTTATTTTTCTAGTTGATCCTTAGCCTAAGTTTTTTGAGTACAAAAATACATGTTTTAGGCAGAAATGTGAATGACCATTAAATACTATACACAAATTCCTTGGGGTCCTCATTCCTCGGAGGAGAATGTGCTCTAAACCCAAACTAAAATCCCTATGTATGTTGGAAGAAACACTAGCTACAACTGGTTGGTATTTGTGTACCTGGAAAGCACAAACCAGTTCTTTCTAAACACCCTTTGCTTCATTTTTCAGTCTGGTTTTGCCAATAGTCGCTTAAAATTCAACTAATTTTTGCTCTTTGTAGGGTTTTTTTTGTGGCACCAATTAACATCCCCCTTGGACAAGTGCTTGTTTTCCGTTCATTTTTATCAGATTGCATCTGGCAGCAGTGGGGAAAAATAATTATTTTGGAATAGGCTGAAATTATAACTATGATTAGGTGCATGTCTTAAGTAGCTTTTAGCAATTGCTTTGACTTTTTAAGTTATGAGCTGTCCTACATGGATCTTTTTTCCTATTATTTTTGTTAATATTACACTCCTAAAAATTTGATTTAAAGTAGGGAAAATAAGAATTTAAGTGGCTAATGGAAATCCTGGATAATAAATATTTTCTCTTTCAGCTTTTTAAGGACTTCTTCATGGATTTATGACATGTTTCTGGGATTTTTATCAGCTCTTGCTCACATCTTAATATGAGAAAGACAGTTAAAAATTGTGTATTGACATTAGTTCCTTTGGATCCAAGAGACATAATTTTCCATTAATTTTGTAATGTTGGTGAGGAAACTGTTGTGGAAAGACTAACTATTGTGTAGCCTATTGCACAATTGGAATATTCTAATAATTTATCAGCTCTTTCCCACTATATGAATTAATAATGGCAGCCACAGGGCAAAGTTTAGCAGCTTGCTGCCACTGCTTGGCCTCTCCGTTTATGGCTCACAGAGGTCATACTGCAGTCAGAGATGGAATAATCACTCAAAGCCTAGGGAAGGTTAAGCTTTGCTTTCGGTGTTGGGTGTGTTGAGATAAGCCCTGAGAGCTTTTGTTTTGGGGCTTTCTATGAACCCCCCATAGGTTTTATTTCCCCTAGAACTGTGACATCAGGTGGTTTATTGAAAATGAAAGGATATGAGGCAAAAGGAAGTCCTTCAGGGCCTTTATGGCACACAGAGCTGCACCAAAGCTTGGCATGTGACTTACTGTGGTGCTGCCCAAGGGTTTTTATCAGTGAGTGGTTAGTGATGCTGCCTGCAAAGAGGTGGGGCAAAACCATGTCTGAAGCAGAGAGTGTTGGAGGAATGGAGTGAGTGGACACTGCAGAGGTGCATAAAGTACATTGTCTTGTCTGTGGCTGAAAAATGGTTAGTCTAGTGTATCTGTGTCGCGGTTGAGACAGACATGCGACGTAAATAAATCCACAGGAATAATGGCGAAAGGCGAAAAGCTCTTTTTATTGCAAATTAGGTGGTTTTATGCCTTCTACATAAATCGTGTCTTTTGTCCATTGGATATAACATGTTACAAGCCACCTGTCATTGGCTACAAATTACATAAGCTCACATTTCGTTTATCATCTTGTTTGACAAAAAGGCTTTCTCTTCTTTTGCCTCTTGTTCATCTTTCTTCTGGTAAGCATGTCTCCCTCTAGCTGCTGCAACCATTCAAGGGTACATGATGATTGGCTCAGGGTTGAAGTCTGCAAGGCCTTCAGATCAGCTGTCAGCTCCCACGTATGTATTATAGCTATTTCAACTGAGGCTGAATACACATTGGTCACTGAGAATTTAGGCACTTAGCTGAGTGTGCCTGTCTTTTCACTGCACGGAATTGAACTGCAAGAGCTGTTGATAGCCGCAACTCTGAGCTGCTTCTGGGTTTTTTCAGGTGTAGTGAATTTAGTACTGAATTACAGGTGGGACAACATCGTCTATAATGAGGTTATCAGGGACTGTGCCAATGCTGTGGCCAATCAGGATTCCCTTTCTCAGCCACATAGGTGATTTTTAAGGTTAAATCAACACTAAAGTGTATTAAAGCTTAGTTTATACTCAGAATGGAACACATTCAGATGTTCTCTATTGTACCACTTGATTTCCAACCACTGTATATTCCCATGAGTATTTATTCTACACTTGATTTCCAGCTCCTATATATTCCCATTATTATTTACACTTGATTTCCAACTACTCTCTATTCCCATGAGCATTCAGTCCATACCTGCCACCACTGCTAATCAAAACACAAGAAAACTCCTTATTATGTGGAGTTTTTTCCTAAGATATGTTAAGATCAGGAAATAATATTGAGGCTTTTTTAAGGCCTTAATTCTAGGAAGGATTTAAAAAGGCCTTTGGGCATGTAGGTCTCAAATCTAAAGATATTAAATTTCTAAAGACTTCGGGAAAAACCTGCTCTTGCAAGTTCTGCTAAGTGCAATACCTCATTAGTGCTGCAGGTGATGTGGTAGTGCCCCACAACTGCTCGGAGGCATCACACAGGAGGAGGCACTGGGAGGGAGTGTAATTACTTAAGGAACATAGAATGGAACCACTGAGGTGTTTCCACTGTGTCAGAAATGTACCAAATGCAGATGTAGAAAATTTCAGCTTATGAAACCGAAAGCTACAGGTTGTAGTGTCTAAAACCAGAGTGAAATAAACACCAGTGCTAAGTCTTTTCTACCCTTGCAGTGTGAGTCTTGGGATGTTAGTTATCATTTCACCCACCTGTGAGCACAGTCTAAGAGAAGTCATTGATTTCTCCATGTGCTGAGATTTCTTTGTAGTGGGAATGAGGCTCACAGGATCTACTTTGAGCCAGTCAGCATGTTTGGAAAGATTCCAGTTGATTACTTTTGAGTCAGAGGATACAAATTTAACTAAACTTGTTGGATCTCTTCCAGCTCGGAGTATTGTGTGATAATCTGAAATGAACTGCAAAACACCTACATTGCATGTTCCAAGTACATGAATACAGTGGTTTTTGAGAGGATTCTGAGCTACATACAGTTCTTGCAGCAACTTCTAATTGCATCAGTTGAAACAGACAGACGTAAATCGCTGCTTGCTCTAAATTCAGCTGAGCCATGAGAATCACTTGAGATGTGAAATGCAAAGCCTTCTACTTCAGAAATGGGTTTCATTTTTAATTTCCAGTTTAAAATTGTCAGCAAGTTGTAAAATACTCAGTTCTGTCCTTTGAGGGTGACTGTGTAGCTAAATGTGTCGTTCAGAGCACAGAGTGGTGTCTGTCACTACAGCGATGCCCTGTCCAGGAACACGTGAAGACCTCAACAAAGAACAGTCACATACTACCCTTACTGACTGACTAATAACACATTTTATGAGGATACATTTACAAAGGAGAAGCAAGTGTGCCCTTGTGCCCTTTCCCTGTGCTGGAGTGCCCAATTCCTTGGGAAGCAGCTGCAGGAATTCCTGGGATCGGAGCTCTGGCAGGCGCTGTGCTGTGAGATGTCAGGAGCAGCTGTCTATCCCAGGGGACCGATGGAGTTAATCAGTTGATAAGGAGTAATCTGGCTGTGCTGAGAGGCAGACAGTCCTGGATCCTACCCTGTCACGTTCCTAGACCCTCAGGAGCCAGGAGGCACAGGCTGCTGTAGGTCCTAAGAGTTGTAACTGTGGTGGGATTGAGAGTTCCTTGTTTTCTGGAGTTGACAAAGGCACAACAGTCTGCTGGCAGTCATCAGCAGTGCTTCATGGTATCATAGTATGTTAAGGAGTTGGAGTTTAAAGATGATCCAGCCCCAACTCCCTGCCCTGGGCAGGGACACGTCCCACCAGCCCAGGTGGCTCAAGGCTTCATCTCATCCGCCCTGGAACACTCCCAGGGACGGAGCAGCCACAGCTGCTCCAAGC
>NW_008659165.1:10344-14575 GCF_000695815.1 Acanthisitta chloris
GGGCCTCCGAGGCCTCCACACAGCCTTCCCTCCTCCAGGCTGAACAGCCCCAACTCTCTCAGCCTGTGCTCATAGGGAATATGCTCCAGTGCTCTTACCAGCTTCATGGCCTCCTCTGGCCTTGCTCCAACTGTTCGTGTCCTTCTGGTGTTGGGGACTCCAGAACTGTGTGCAGTGTTCCAGGTGGGGCCTCACCAGAGTAGAGTAGAGGGGGAGAATCACCCTGTTTCATTCTTTGTGAGGGGACTGTTCATTATTTGTGACAGATCTATCACATTCCTTCTCTGGCAGAGTAGCCTATTGGACCCCATTATGTTGTCACTTCGGATATCTAACCCTGTCTAATGCATTGTATTCGGGCTGGGAGTGTATTCATGTTCTGGTATTCCTTCATATGATACATGGAATCTTCTACGTAAGCTTAATTTTGGGCGGTTTTGTTTTTGTTACGAGGCTTTTCATCACTTTGTTGGAAGGGTTGTAGGTGTTTTAATGCCTTTGCTTCTGCTAGAGCTCCTTGTTTTTCTCTCTTAATTTGCTGTTAGTGCCATACTGAACCAGAACATGGTGATTTTTTTTTTCAAAATTCTCCTTAACTATGTAGAGAAAATTGATTATTTGAGTTTCAGTTTTGAGGCGTAGGAAGAAAGCATGCATTTATCAACTTAGAAGTGCCTCAGAGTGTGGAAATGAAGGTTCTGATGTGCTCCAAAATCTGCCTTAAGAAGGAAATTGGAATGTAATAAATTGTGCTAAATATATACCCTTAATTAAATGCCACCACTCAGCCCTTTGGGTTGAGAAATAAAAAAATAGGATACACAAATTAATCAGAGCTCCAAACTGAAGAGGGAATTTATTGTATTTTGCTTTGACATTTATTTTTGTGGAGTTCACAGTAAGTAGGGTTTGCAAATGAGAGTAGCAAGCTGAATATAAAATATGTCATTTGGAGTCAAACAATTTACCAGAAGTTTGAGACATGCAAAGTTAAAACAAACCTCAGAAAAATAAAATAAAGTTTTAAAAATACTTTACTGCCTATTTCTGATACTTAAACTTTAGTAAATAGTCAATAAATCACAATAATTCTTTTTATTGCCACAAGGAAGATTAGTGTTTACTATCAAACAACAGAACTTGTCAGTTCTTCCATTTGTCCAGCACTTTCCTTGTAATTAGCACTGCAAAAAATGTATTTACACTAAAGATGGTTTAAATTTGAAGCCAAGAGGTGATTTGAAAATTAAATCAATCAGTTGCGGTGGTTCAGATGGTCTTATCTGTATAAATTGCTACAGATCTGTTGAATTTGGCATGTCGTCCTCAAAAAGTGATGTTTTGACTATACTCCTGTGTGTTTCTTGTTCTCTGTCTTGGCTACCACTGGGTTACCTGCCAATTGCTCTTCACCTTCACTACCACCACCGCATTAAGCCAAGATGTTGTGTTGCATTGCCATTGCAGGTTTGGTTTTAATGGGTATTGTGTAAGGACATCATCTATTTTTTCCCAGCTTATGCAGTGAGGGAAGTTTTGCACTGCAGAGGTGTGACATTTATGCTCTGATTTTCCTCCACAGTCTGCCATTTTCAACTTCCAGAGTCTCCTGACTGTTATCCTGCTGCTCATATGTACCTGTGCCTACATCAGATCCTTGGCTCCCAGTCTGCTGGACAAAAATAAAACTGGGTATGTAGCCCTATTGTTTTGAAAATACACAAATTGTTTGGGTTTGACTACAGATTTTTAGCACCTGCTCATGCTCTGTGTGTTAACAAAAGGCCTGTTTTGAAAAGCTTCTCGCTTTAAAGATACAAATATTTGTTTTGTACATTACAATGCATTACAAAAGGCACCTGGCTGCTGTTTTATTGGAGTAATTTATTATTCCAATTTTATTGGAATCGTTCCAATATATTATTGGAATATTTTATTGTTACTATTCATGTATTGTTAGAAATCAACACATTACTGATTTATTGGCATGAATTCATAGAACCAGCGGGGCTGGAAAAGACCTCCAAGATCATCGAGTCCAGCCCTACCGTGGTTACTAGACCATGGCCATCCAGTCTCATCTTGAAAACCTCCAGGGATGGTGAATCCACCACCTCCCTGGGCAGTCCATTCCAATGCCTGATTACTCTCTCCATAAAAAATCTCTTCCTAATATCCGTCCTAAACCTCCCCTGGCAGAGCTTGAGTCTGTGCCCTCTTGTCCTCCTGCTGGTTGCCTGTGAGAAGAGACCAACCCTCACCTGTCTCCTACTGCCTGTCACGGAGTTGTAGAGGGCAATAAGATCTCCCCTGAGCCTCCTCTTCTCCAGGCTGAACAACCCCAGCTCCCTCAGCCTCTCCTCATGTCACTTGTGCTTGAGTCCCTTCACCAGCCTCGGTGCTCTTCTCTGGACCTGTTCCAGCACTTCAATATCCTTCCTGAACTGAGGGGCCCAGAACTGAGCACAGGATTCAAGGTGTGGCCTCACCAGCACCCAGTCTAGGGGCAGAATTACCTCCCTGGTCCTGTTGACCATGCTGTTCCTGATCCAGGCCAGGATGCCATTGGCCTTTTTGGCCACCTGAGCACACTGCTGACTCCTGTTCAGCTTCCTGTCTCTCCAAACTCCCAGGTCCTTTTCTGCCTGGCTGCTCTCCAGCCGCTCTGTCCCCAGGCTGGTGCGCTACATGGTCTTGATTATTATTAATCTGTTGTTATAAATGATCAAATTGCTGGTAATTTATTGGAATAATTTATTGTTGTTATTGATTATTTTTATAACTTACCAAACTATTGATGATTTATTGCAATAATCTATTGGACAACAAACCCAGCTGATATTGCACTATTAATTTGCAGCTTTATTGTTAAATGATCATTCAAGATACAGAAATGAGTCGCAGAGGGGTAACATTTTCCTACCTGTGGCTATTGTTGCAACATTAGATTTGTCATTCTTAGGGTGGGTAAGAATAGAGCAGAAGCTGGTTTTTTGTTTATTTTCCACACAGGTGTATTGGAGATAAATTTGAAAACAGCTTTAGTAATAATTTTAACTAAGAAAAATAAGAATATCTTCGAAAATAGATATATTTTTTAAGCAGCACTATGCTTATGTGTGATCTGCTTAAGTCACAGCTTTGTGTTCTCTAAGATGAAGGAATATATAGAACAGTGTTTGAAAGCTTCTACAAGCATAACCTATGGGGGTTTTTTATCCTTTGGACACTAACTGCTGTCAACAATGTTCAGAACTGTGGTTTAAATGTGGTTTTCAAGTAACCATTGAGCAGTTTGTACTATTACACAAATGAGGTTATGATTTCTGTAGAGTATTCCAATAAGTTACCAGCTTTTGCCCGCATAAATTAACCATTATAATAGCAACCACAGGGCAAAGTTGAGGCACTGCTTGGCCTCTCCTTTTATAGCTCACAGAAGTGAAATCATCCTAGTCAGACTGCAGTCAGAGATGGAATAATCACTCAAAGCCTAGGGAAGGTTAAGCTTTGCTTTCGGTGTTGGGTGTGTTGAGATAAGCCCTGAGAGCTTTTGTTTTGGGGCTTTCTCTGAACCCCCCATAGGTTTTATTTCCCCTAGAACTGTGACATCAGGTGGTTTATTGAAAATGAAAGGATATGAGGCAAAAGGAAGTCCTTCAGGGCCTTTATGGCACACAGAGCTGCACCAAAATTGTACAGTTTTGACACAGAAACCAGTGGGGCTATCCATAGTATTTCAGTCACCTTAGGGCAGTACAAAAGAGATAGCATTTGAAGAAGGAGGTGCTTCTATCTGATAATGTTCTGGGTGGAAAACCAGACAGGCTTTTGGACACAGAGTGTTTGACTTGTCCACTTGTTCCGTTAGATCATCTCCTGTTTAATAATTCTTTTCCCCTAACTATCTCCTGTCTGTATTTAATTTTCACAAGTCTCAAGTTTTAAATAGACTGTTGTTACCCAGAACCTTGAGTGTTTATCTCCTGAAAACCTTTGTTGTAATTAATGGACAGGCTGAGAGAGTTGGGGCTGTTCAGCCTGGAGAAGGGAAGGTTTTGTGGAGACCTCAGAACACCTGCCAGGAGCTGAAGGGGCTCCAGGGAAGCTGCAGTGGGACTTTGTGTTAGGAGCTGCTGGGACAGGACAAGGAGCAATGGGGAGAAGTTTAGGTTAGATCTTAGGCAGTTTTCCCTGTGGGGGTGGTGAGACACTGGCACAGGAGATCGGA
>NW_008659165.1:14588-16263 GCF_000695815.1 Acanthisitta chloris
GGGAGGCTGTGGCTGCCCCAACCCTGGCAGTGTTCACAGCCAGGTTGGATGAAGCCTTGAGCCACCTGGGCTGGTGGGATGTGTCCCTGCCCAGGGCAGGGAGTTGGGGCTGGATCATCTATAAACTCCATTCCAACCCCTTAACATACTATCATTCTATGATAATCAACCTCTGGACCTGCTGTTTTATCATCCATTTTTTTCCTCTTTCAACAGTGTAAGGTACCCAGTGTATGAGTTCTCTTCTATTTGGAGTCCTGAAAATACTTGTGTCCTTTGATATGAAGCCATGAAATTGCCACTGACACAGTAGATTCCTTTTGATGGGAATAAGATGGAAAGAAAGGATGACTTCATGAAGGGCAGGGAGTGGGGGGCAAGGGGAGTTTGGGTGTCTGCTGTTGTGAGTTAACACAATAGTCAACGAGGTGCGCGCAACAACAAGTAAGAATGTTTATTTTACTGATTAAGATTTTATTGCTGTTCTTGGCAAGGAGTGTTTCCTTTAATCTGGACCTACTCTGTTTATTCTTGGGGCCAATCTGTCTGGAGTACAATAGTACTCTCTTCATAAAATGCTTTCAGAGGGTGCTGACACTGTGGAGGATTTGAGTGTTTGATCTGTTAGGTTTGTATTTGTATAGATGTTGGACATACCCTTTTGTTTTATGTATATATGTGTGTAGACTGCTTTGTACTGGAGAATAAAAGGTTGGCATGGACACAATGAAGTTTGTTTCCTGCACGGGAGATGTTTACATGAAGCTCCTGTGCTGTTAAATCCCTCTTCTCCAACATATTCCATGCTCAAATGGAAATGTCTAGACACATGGGATAAAACTAGCTCTAGAAATATTTCATCTTACCACAGAGATGATCTTTACCTCCTTATTCCTGTTCCAGATTTAAAAAGGAGCAATAAAATACTGGAGTGACACAGAGAGGAGAAATGATAGGTATTCACAGTATTTCTAAGTGAGGATTTAAATCTGTTGATGGTAAAGAAACATGTTTCTGTTGGTGGAGAGACAGTGATGTCACCCAGCCTCATAGCACTATATTTCATCCCCTCCACTCTTGCCAAAATGAGTCTTCCAACCAAGCCAAACAGAACTTTAAACCTTTATCTTCACTTCCTTGAGTGTTTCCGTGTGCTTTGTCCTGAGTGTTTCAGGCTAGGGAAAGCAAGTGGAGATTTACTGCTTCATGCTAACTAGAGGGGAATGTGTACCACAACATAATTCTCTCCTCCCTGCTAACAAGAAAAAAGTGTTAGCTCATGTGCAGCAGAGGTTTCCTTTTGATTTTCCATCAACATTGCAGTGGGATTTCTCTCACACTTCCTCCTGCAGTGAGGCTGTCCTATCAAACACATGGCAGATGCTTTTTGCAGCATCCATAGTCTTAGCAGTCAAAGCCTCAGACTCCACTAACTGCTGCTCATCCTGATGGGTTTAATTTACTTGGATTTTTTTGTCTCACATTACTTCCATGATCAGTGCCTCTAACATCTAACCCTGAAAACCAGAAATAAGCGGCAGCTCCTGCTCATTTGGCTTGTGAAAACAGCAGGTATTGAAGCCAGACAGACGCATTTCACCTGCATTGAAACAAGGGTGGAGTGGAACAAGAAGGGGAGAAGAAGGAACAGTGCAATTTGAGTAGTTCTTCAGCA
>NW_008659166.1:0-16967 GCF_000695815.1 Acanthisitta chloris
GGGCTCGTCCCGGCCGCCCCAGGCGCTGAGCCCGAGCACACCGAGCGCAGAAGTAGCGGCGCCCGGAGCGACACTCGCCCCCGTTCTTCGCTGTGTTAGCTGCTCGCCTTGCAGCAGGGACCTCTGCCTCTCGTACATACCAACTGTTCTGGTCCGTATTTCGGTTTAACTCGCCCCGCGTACTTCTCAGAAACGCTGTTTCCATACACGGTTTCTTTGATCGCAGTGTGCCATTTTGGGTCAGGCACTAAAACGCGACAGTTTCCCCGACAGAAAGAGAGAGAAAAATAAAGCTGTGGCTTGTGGGAACTGTTAACTGTTCACGGTTGGTCACAGAAGATGAAAATTTACACGACTGGAAACATTTTCTAAAACATCGGCCCAGGTACAGCATCCTGTCACAACCAGTGCTAGGAAGGATTTGATCAAAGCTTGCAAGAGCAAAAGTTTCGGTCCCAGGAATGTTTCTGGTTCCTCAGTTCCACACTGTCACTCTTGTCGTTTTTCCAAACAGTTCTTTTGGGGAATGAAGTCAGCAAACTGCCCCCAGGCACATCAAAAATCGGTGACAGCAGCAGAGGTGGAGAGCAAGTTAAGGAAAAGTGACATTAATTAATTACATTTCCAATATAATACATTAAATTAAAATGTAAATTTTCAATGTCATTTTTTCTTTCTCCTAGGCTTGCCTTTGCTGTATAACCCATACACCAAGAGTGGAGAGAAAGCTGCTAACATCTCTTATTTTAATAAGTGCAGAATTGTTAATGATCAGAATTATCCTGTGATTAAAATAGTGCAGACAACTCAGCACTGAGAAAGGATGAATTTTTTATTAACACTCATCCAAACAATACAGAGAAAAAAATCTGCATAGCACACAAATGTCTGAACACACACCTTAGAAGGACACAAAGAGAACAGTACTGACATGGGTAAGAAACCAAAGACACAGGGATCGCACAGCATTGTCAGATGTTGTGCGTGTGAAGGACATAACAGAAGAGCAAAGGATTGATTGTGCCACCTATTCTGTCACAACTTAGATAAAATTTTCTTCTCATATAGTTAAACCTTTGTCTTATTTTCTCTCTCCCCCCCCCCAAAATAACTATCAAATTACCAGAGAAATTTTCTCAGCTGGTTTGAAAACATCTTCAACACAGAGTATTGCTCTGCTTTGACTTCCATATATTTATTGTCAACAATATATTCACTTCTATGTAACAAACAGATATAATTCTCCCCAGGTAACTAGAAAACTACAGTTTAATTCAACTACAGGCCACCCACCCAACTCACAATTTGTATCAAAACGCTTTTTTCCAGTACCAAGATTGTCATTATTACAAGCATGACTAAACTTCACCTTAGAAAGTTACAGTAATTAATCTTGCTTTATTACAAGTTAGTTTTTCTTTTAAAGAGAGGTAATGGAATGATCTGTTTGGATCTGCTGCATTCCAAAGGCAACCACAGCAGCATGTCACAGAAAAATATACATATCAAGAAGGGAACTGCCAAATGAAGCCATTAAAAGGATTTTATTTGAGTTTCTTACTAAATTTAAAGATATATTTAATATATATAAATATATATGTAGAACTAATATTCATTGAACCACGCAAAGAAAACAGCATGCAGTAAAAGCATTACAGAGTATGTCAAGTCAAGTGTGCTGGAATCAAGTATCACGGGCATCTGAAGGCCATAATTTCTTTCTTCATTGCCTAAGAAGAAAAATAGACAAAGCAGGAGT
Source organism: Acanthisitta chloris (assembly GCF_000695815.1). NCBI lineage: Eukaryota > Metazoa > Chordata > Aves > Passeriformes > Acanthisittidae > Acanthisitta > Acanthisitta chloris. The sequence continues at coordinate 1,760 of NW_008659166.1, forward strand.
CAGTGTGAACACAAGCTTAGGAACCCTGTTTACTTCTTCATCAAAAGAAACAAGCATCTGTACATACATACAAGTGTTACTAACACTTAGCCAGTGCATGTGCTGCCACCATCACATCGTCCTATACCCACTGGCTTCAAACACAGCCTTATGCACCCGAAACAGAGTAGGCTAGAGAGGCTGCAGGGATCTGTGGCAGGGACTGGGGGGCTCTATCAAGGGTGCTTTCAGCAATTACATCTGGAGACGGTTCCTGAAGGGCCACAACTAAAAGCTGGAACTGGTCTGCACTCTAAGTACTTGTTCAAGTCTCTCTTCATACAGTAGAACTTGCTCCTGACTGACTTGTGCAGCCACTCTGAATAGGAGACAATTTTTGGTTAAAGCTCAAAGTAGAAAACAAAGAAATGAAGTCCTGTCACAAAAACTCACAAGCCCCACGATAACAAACAAATCCCTTCTCATGCTAAAACACATCTTTATGCTAGATGAGAGAAGAGTGCGTTTTTCAGGAATGGCCTCCCTGAATCCAAATAATCTTCACTGCTGTACAATCAGAGCAGAACATCTAACTTTATTGAATGTGGAAGAAGAGATGGATATGACCAGGGTCAAAGAGAAGAGTCCCGTTGTTTGGGTTTTTTAAAGGAAGACTGAGAGGCACAAAGAATTTTATCTATTCTTAGGCACAACCACCTGAGAGAAGTATGGATTCAAGGATCTTGAAGCTGAAGACTGAATATCCAATCTATCTAAATCAACTCAGTACTAGGAATGCCTGATTGAAACTATGGGTTCCTGTGGGATATTTCTGCTGAGTTCTGGCAACTTGGAAATTCCCTCTTAGACGAAGAGATTAGAGAATTTGCCTCATTAGCATTAAACCATCATAAGCATGAAGCTCCCAGCACGCGAAAATAAACTTGTGGCTTGAGCCACACTAGTTAAAAGGAGAGTCTGGTGAGACTAGAGCCTAACATCTCTAGTTCTTGTTACATTTCAGTTACCTTCTTTTCAAGAATGGAATGGCAACAAGTGTGTGACTGTCTGTAAGGGGAGAAAGAAGTGACAGACTGAGGAAAGCACCCTCCCTTTGCAGATCCCCACCCTGAAAAGGTTCTAGAGGACTAGTGACAGACACAGGCTAAATGCTTTGAGAGGTTTCAAACCTTTTCATGCTGAAGCTGCCAAATGCAACAGTGCTTTTGCAATATGGATAAATGTCTTCCAGGGTGAAATGAAGAAGTCTTGTAACACAGGCAGCTAAGCCGTAAGGAGCAATGCTAAATAACCATGATGTTCACAGGGCACATGTAAATATGCCTAACACACACACACACACATATAATAGTGACAGAAAGTGCTATAAGACAAGAAAAATTTACCTTCACTAATTCGCTTTTGTCATCATCTTCTCGATGCTGGTAAATGCACTGGCTAAGGACAGCATACAGTTTTTCCATGCAAAATATACTGACGTTCTCAGTTACCACGGCGATAGAATGCAACACTTGCTAAAGAACAAAATGGAAACGAGAGTTCAGAATAGCACAAATAAGCTGCAAACAGAAAAGGTAGGATGTGACAGAGGGCCACGGCCAATATCCCATGTGAAACTACTTCGATTGCTGCCACATAGGTGACTGCATGCTTTTCTATGTGTTCATCAAGTTCCAGACCTGTTACCAAGCAAGTAAAATAAAAAAAAACCCCAAATAAACCCAAGCAGCTACAGCTTGGAGGTTCACCCAGCTCACCGACTGCAGGAAAGTTGCAAAGAGGCTCTCTGGCACAAGCAGCAAGTTCCAGTGGCACCCATGGTTAAGGAAACAAGTTTTCTAAAAGATATGTTTCATGACTGCAGCTCTGTCCTCAGAGCTGAAACACCAATAAGGGCTCTACCATACCAATTATCGACTGGGCCATAACTTCAAAGCTCCCTGACTCTGGAGAAACCTATGTGAATTCTCTACATAGAGAGACTGACATGAACAACAGCTTCCTCAGGAGGGGAAGTGATCTCTTCTCTCTGGTGACCAGTGACAGGACCCGAGGGAATAGCATGAAGCTGTGTCAGGGGAGGTTTAGTTTAGATATTCGAAAAAGATTTTTCATCCAGAGGGTGGCTGGGCACTGGAACAGGCACCACAGGGAAGTGGTCACAGCACCAAGTCTGACAGAGATCAAGAATTTGGACAATGCTCTCAGGCACATGGTGTGATTTTTGGGGATGTCCTGTGCAGGGTCAAGAACCAGACTCAATCTTTGTGGGTCCCTTCCAACTCAGGATGTTCTATGACTCTATGAACAAAATCCCATGAAATCTGCTTGCTTAGGAGGACAGTCTTAAAAAGTTAGTTTCTCCTCTTTTCACTCCATTTCTCATCATGGCAAGTAAACAGCAGCCTCCTCTGCTTTGACCAAACTCCAGGACTTCAACCTAGCAATTTCCCAAAACTTCCCTCACTGCAACATCTCCTGAAGAAGGTCAGATCCTCCTACCCTCTCCAATTCATGCAAAGGAACCTCTTTTACCCTCTACAGCTAACATTTTTGAGCATTTCCCAGCTGCATCCTAGGAGATCAACTTGTCTCCTACATGGGACTGGAAAAACCTTGTAACACCAACTGTATGAATGTAAAATTCTAACACTGGATTTTGAAAGCACTTGAGAAAAGCAGGTATTAGTATTTAATCCAGGATAAGCTTTGGGTCAACCTGCTAACTTCAGGTTAAAGTCATCACTGCTGAAAATCAAAGTCTTTTTCTGGTTCCTAATAAATGAAACCATCCAAACAACAAAACAAAACAACCCCCCAATCCATCACAAAACCCGACATTAATAACCAGCAAGTTGTCAGCGGGCTATGTTAACAAGCCCTTTTACATTAAAAATTAGGGAGAGAACCCAGAATTTAGTTCACCAAAAGCAAGAACAGCAGTCTGCACCAGCTGAGGAAACAACGGTCATAGTCCACTACAGGCTGAACTATTTCACAAGCTATACATCCCTCCTATAACTTGTTTGAATTGGCATTGGTTAACAACTGAATTACTTGACAACTCTGCATGTAGCAAGAAAATGTCCTACTTCAGCATTAAAAAAATTGAAATGACTTACTTTGAGCTCACAGTAATCCACAAACACTCTCTGAGTGCCAGTTTTCACTGCTTTCCTGACACACACCAGCTGCCTGTCTTCTGCTTGAGAACACCTTGCACGAGTCATACGGTGTATCAACAAACCTGGAATGACACAAATTTCTTAACTTGGGATTTCTCTTTATCTAGAATACAGGATCAGTGAAGTGTCCTGTACCTGGAAAAGCGTAACTCTGCAATAACAGACATAGAACTGTTACCATTTTTCACTGATAAATGCTTGACTCTTACTTCCTTTCTGGCAAAAGTCACTGCTCCATAAAAACTAGAAACTCTTGACACAAACTAAAAAGCACCAGACAAAAAGGCAGGTAAAACCAGGAGAAAAGAGTCCTATTGCTATTACAGTGCTGCACAGTAAAACTCCATTTTAGATTAGGAAACTCATCTTCCACTGGAAACACTAGGACATAACTCTTCTATTCCACACATGATCCTGGGTCCACATTGCTTGAAGTACAGTGTTTTAACTTACACTGCTGGTAAGATCCTCACACATTAAAAGAAAGCCAACGATTGTTTTTCAACTAGGTACCATTTGAAAAACAAAGTGCAGAATAGAAAAACCAGCAGCTGCAGGAAAACATGAGTTTGGCCAGCACAACTTGATGGCCAGCACCATTATGCAAGAAACAGTGTGTGATGATTTCAGAGAGACACAACAGCTATAACACAATGGAACTCAAGAAGGTAAAACCTATAGAGCAGTGTAACCCTCCTCAGCAAGAGAAAGGAGGTAAATGATCTGTTTGACCTGTCACTTACCATTTGAACCCCTGTCTTCAGAAGTTCCAGCTTTTTGGCAATCCAGGATTTCACTCTCCTCTCTTAGGTCTGAATGTTCTCTGTTCTTTCCAGAAAGAGATTTAGCCACAAGAACTCTCTCTCTGTTATTTTCTGTCAAATTTTTCTGTCGTTCTTGAAGTACATTTTCATGCTCTTCGACAGAAGTCTCCTGGGAGGATGCAAATTCAGTGCAATCCGTGTTAGACTCTTCATTACTCTCTATTTCATTTTGGTCTTCTGGAATTTTATTCTCTTTATTGAACTGAACATTCTTCCTCTTTGCTATCATACCTGAAGACCATCTGTTCTTTCTGCGTTTTCTTTTTGACTTATCTACAAAGAAACACAAGAAAATGTTATATGAAACATTACCAAAACAGTTCTTCCTTCAAAATCCAACATCCTCATCTAAATTGACTTGCAAGGAAAATGACCAAAGCAGCTCAAGTACCATTGTCTGTCTCCCTACATATGTCTAAAGCTCCAAATTAATGGGGTCAATTTGCTACTAGATTTAAAGAGAAAAAAAAAGAACGACAGAATTTAATTCACAAAACCAGCAGCTTCAAGATGTTATGAGCAGGAAATTCCTTCTTTAGATAGGAAAGCAAGGTTATTAGGTGACTTGGTATGGGATCTAATATAGGTGAACAACAAAAAAACATCTGGAGACAAGCCTTTCCTCAAAATCTGTAAAGCTGTAAACTTCAGAAGCTATACACACATTGGGAAGAATTGAGGAGACAGTTTTAAGTGAATATTTGCTGGAGAGAAAAAAAATCATCCATAAAGATTTATACCTCATGTGCTTTCTGATCCAGTTAACCTTGTTTCAAGCAAACTTAGCATTTTTGCCTTTCAGGAAAAACACACCACTCTTTGCGTTCACAGAGTACTCCTCAAAGCCTGGAAGTCAAGTCAGTGGCAAAATTCCCAGTCATGCCAGCAAGACCAGGAAACATCACACCATGTCATGTGTTTTAACTGAGAGAAACCCAAGTCCCTTTGTTCTTTCATGTCCTTTTCACAGGAAAAGTGAAATAAAAGTGATCTTTCCTTCACATGTCTATAATTACTGCTCCCCTAATTTTTAATCCTTCCCCCTTCAATTGGAAATCATAAGAGGTGGCATAAAGTTTAACATTTGAGGACACAAAAGGGGAACACACTGTTACACATAACTGAAAAGTAGTTGAGTAAGTCAAACTGCCAGGTACAACATTTTTGAGTTCAAAAGGAAGCAATGTAGGAGCCATGAAATCTTAGTTGTGTCACCAAGGCACAACCAGCCACTGCACTTCAACTTCATAACCACACTGAATGAATGACCTCTGGGCTCCTGCCACATTTTGAAGCATATGAAAAAAATTAATGCCTCTGGCATGAAGAACCAGGCAACACACAGGAACCTGTTAGGTGACAGGAACAAGAATGCAGCAGTGACTTCAGCACCTTCTCCAAGAAGGCTTGAATAAAACGCAACTTGCCTCGAGAGCAGGGAGTACTGGCATCCACTGGCACCATAGTCATCTTTGGTTTTTCATTACACTTCGGGTCTGTTTTCTTACACCCAGCAACAAGGTCTTCCCTTGGCATTGCACAGCAGTCAGAGGAAGCACAGTCTGAACCTTGCAATAAAGAGCAAAGAATTGTGACTTGTGCAGTTCATTACAAATAGTGAGACAAGTCTTAAAATCCTCAGCATCAAGAAACATACCTCTTTGCTCACGAGATTCTTTAATTTTTTGGCAGTCTTGCTCAAAATCTTCATTCAGTTCTTCCCTCACAATGGAATACGCCGCATCTCTCAAAGCACAAGCTCTGTGCCTAAGGAGACGATCTGGAATTTGACAGTCACAAACTGAGTATTTTCTACCAGCAAACGAATCCTTTTATTTTGTTTACTTCAAATGTTTTTACTCTTTTCATAGGTAGGTTTTGAAAGGTTATCTCAGTATTTCCAACATACTGACAGAGCAAAGTTCATTATTAAAGCAAAAGCACTAGTTACCAATCAACACATCTATCACGAGTTCATGCCCAAGTAGTTTATTTAATGCCACAATATTGACAACCTGGCAAGAAATGCTCTCTGGGGATGCTAACAATGATCTAATCCCACAGACAACATTTATCAACTTAGACATTCTAAATTTTTACAAATTAGGGACAAAACCACATGCTTACCTCCAGGACCTTTATCTGGGTTGTACTCTAAAGCATTGTTACAGATTAGATCGATGTCTCCTAGAAAATCTCTTGCAGTTAGGTACTGGTGCATGTCGATCTTGGAGAGAACTGTTGAGAGGTCCATGGGCTGTTTAATAACAGCATTGTAATCAGGTACCTTCAAACGAGACATATGTGCTCAGGGATTTAACACAGTAGCTACCAAAAGTAATTATTTTCATCAAGTGTGCTGGTTTGAGCTGGTGGTGGCTGCTGGCTGGGGTTAAACCACGACATCAAGTCAAAAAAAGGACCTTAAAACCCACAGTATGACACATCCAAAGATGCAGAAATTACCCAGTTTCTTGAAAACAGAAGGGTTATTCAGCTGGCTTTGAAGAGACAGATCGTAAGAGGGGGAAAAAAAGCAGGGAGGTCAGAACCACATATGTGGGGCAGAGAAGGGAACTGGCGTCCTGAGTAGGATTTATTTCACTTCCCTTCAGAAACTAACAGCAAAGAAACCTTTCTCAGTAAAGTCATCTGAGATTCTCTTTGTTGTTGGCAGCAAGAAAAAGGCTGCAGGAATTGCACCTTTGAAGCACCTGTCCTAGGCACCTGCTTTAGAAAGAGGTAACCGGACCCAGAGGTGCCAGTTTCTTTACTCAGACCGTAAAAGGAACCTAATGACTAGTTTGTTTAGATTATGTATGTTTAGATTATTCACATCTCAGAAAGGACAAGGAAAGGAAATGACAAGTCAGCAGACGCTTAGGGGAACAGAACATTTTGCTGAAATGCAAAGTTATGTCAAAACTACAGCTGACTTTTAAGTATGTGCTCTGGATTAGACTTACTCAATAAATTAAATGAGAAATGTATGGAAGGAAGAATAAAAACACATAGCCCTTATGGTTGATCTTATACCAAGGAAAGCCCCAGATGAAATTTAGAATAGAATCTGAAAATCATTTTGACAAACTTCTGCTTCTGCTCCTGTTCTCACAGAAACTATTTACAGACAAGTAAAGAGCTTTAGGCTTTATTATAACAGCCCAAAATGTACTGTTTATCATTACAGAGCAAAAGAGATATCACTGCTTTTCAGTGCTGTAACACACCTACATGTCAAATCCTTTTCATGGGCAAACTGTATTGTCATTTGGTGTAACTAGCCCTTGGACTAGAAGATCCCTGTAGGTCCTTTCCAATGGAAATAATGCTAAAGTTGTACAAAGATTTTAGAAGGAACACAGGGCTTTCAGTGAGCACTCAACTAACAGATATTTGAGAGCCCCAAGGAGTCAACAGAAGTAAAAGAAAAATTCACTTCCTGCTTCCTAGAAAATCAGAATAGGAGGGCCCTAAAAACAAAGATAAACCTTCCTACAAGGAGCACACAAACACCTAGGAATACACACAGATAAACTGTGAATGCAGACAGCTACAGTGGTATTGCAGATCCACACCAATTTACCTCCTCTGGGTCAACAGGCTTTGTAAATGCTCGGAAACGTTTGTCAATGACAAGTCTGTGTGTCACATCCCGCAAGTAAATCCTAAGTTCGCGCAGTGTATCCTCCTCCTCTTCCTCCAGCTGTCTCATTTCTTCCGCTGTCAGCTCTCGGGGTGGTGGTGGTGGTGCCACAGGCAGAACTTCCAATGGCTGAGGAGCTTAAATTGATCAGAAAATTTTAGTCAGTTGATGCTACTCAAATATAAGCACATGAAGAATGATAGAAAATTACCACCAAAGCGAACACTGCATTAGCTCTTAATTTACAACCAGCAGAGTTTTAGATGCAGAATATCCTCACCTGCTCTGCTCTTTGCCGCAGGAGGCTCAGCAATGTGCTTCATAACCAAGTCCTCAAAAAAACTTTTTCTTTCATCACAGGTAGGCCACTGAATTTTGAAAACTTCTTCATGATCATTATTAAACAATGCTTTTATCTAAAGCAGGAGGACAAAAGGTATTTCAGATATAAGGCCATACAATTTTTTATATTCTATTCCAAAAAGATGAGTACGTTTCTAAATTAAACTGAATACTCAGCTGGATATGACAAGCTATGAGAAGTTTTCTTCTTGGACTTAAAAGCTGAGATTTTCATAGCATAGCAAATAAAAGTATCTGCTCTGAGGAACATCTTGTGGACTTTAGGCTCCATGAAGAATCCATATGACAAACCACTGAGAAAGGTGACATTCACCACCTCCAAGGCTGCTTATTTTGTATGTGTGCCTTGCTGTCCTTTATGGTAGCTACAGAGGGAATGGGCAAGGTGCAGCAGACAAGTTCTGGCTTTTTGGCAAGGTGAGCTTTCTCAATTTTAAATAATTTAAATGAGGTGTCTGAAGTTGCACACCTCCAAGTTGCACCCTGTATTTCCATCCCTACTACCTAAACGTATGGAAGGAATTTAATTCCTTATTTTAGAAGGTATTTATTAACAGTATAAAAACTTCTGTTAAAGAGGCAAAATAACCAGAGCAGCTCCTTCCTTTAACACTCACTCTCAGATGTTGTTTCTGAGACCACAGTGCAGCTTGGGGGGAAGGAGGGGCAGTTGTACCACCACAGATGTCTAGAAAGTTCAGCATCTACTCTTTCTAGATTTTGCTAAGGAATTCAACTAAAAATTGATTTCCAAGTTACTTAAACAGAAGTTAGACCATAGCTTTCTAAGTTGTCAAGTTTTCACCTAGATGAAGAAATAAATTTAAATTTTTATGGAATGATTTAAATTTGAAATTACATTCCACCAGTAAAAGTGTGATCATGCTTTTTCAGTAAAAATACCTTTCACTTTTCAGTACATCTGTTTTCAGAAAAAGAATCATTTTCCTAGCTACATCTCAAGCACTACATATTCTTCACCAAAGGCACACCTAACCAACTTGAAGTCACCAAAACGATTGTCTGAAGCAAATTTATGCATCTGTCTAGTAAGCATGAGTGTGTGAGAAGGGAGAAAAAGCTGGGCCAAAGTCAATCTCTCTACTCAGAACACACTGTAGACAAATGCTTTCCGCATTGTTTTGTCTAAGCAAAGTTTAAGAGACCAGGTTTGGGTGCCCGAGTATTAACAGCATGAACTTGCTTTAGAGTGGCAGAGTCCTCCAGTGCTTCAAGGAGTTATAAATTAACAAGCAATTGAGTCGAAAAGAAAGAAGAGTATTGACAGAAATACCTCTTCTGGGAGATCGCTGTGTTCCACATCAGATGTTGCAAGGAGCAAAACAGGAGCAAATGTTGGAATATTCTGCAGTAGTGTTGTAAAAACAGCTTTCAGTGTAGGTCCAGCAGTCTCCCACCAGAAAGGGATTTGTGGGACATAAATGATACTTGGTGCTGTTCTCTGAGCTTCTCGCATCAGCTGGTAAAGTGAAAGCCTGGATAAGAAAACTGCATCACACAGAATAGGCTACTACCTACCTACCTATCAGTCAAACTGTTTTATGAAATAGAAGTACATGGAACAAAAACATCAAGACAAACCAATAAATAACTATACGTAAATAAACAACCCCTTAACAATAAAGTTTTCACTTTGACTGAAATACAGACATTGCTACACAGACAGAAACAGACCTGAACCTCTGCCTGATTTCAAAACTACTTAGGTATAAGATAACTCCTGAAGAGCCCCAGAACTCATCTGATGTGGTGGTGTGCCTGAAAAAACGGGGCTAACCCTTCAAAAAGATGTATTAGCCTGGAGAAATCACTACACAACTGCAACTACACCATTTTCAGTTCAGAGCAGGCACCCCCAACAGAGAATGGAGCACAGACGGAACAAAGAACTACGTGAAAAGATGAGGGCTGACACAAAACAAGAAGCCTGGTTGCAATTCATGTTTTCAAGCACATTTCCTAAGAGATGACCAGTCCTTAGCCTTCCTGAAGAGATAAATCACTCATAACTCATTACCAAAGCACCCATCAGACCAGATGACATGCTCTGAAAGAGCACGAGCCACTGCTTACAGATGGGATCTCAATCACAGAAGGCAACATGCATCTACTGCGTGAGGGAAGTGGTTAACAGTCCTTTCGCACAATAAATCTCTCCATGCAGCCTTTCAGACCAACAATATTCAGGTAGTTCCTGTCACATGATGGGAAATGCACATGGCATATCCAGGCAGTGACTAGACAGGGGAGCTACATGTCCACAGATGCAACCATCACGTAACGAAAAAGGAATCATTCCTCCTATGTGACAAACGAGTACCCCGTCATGGAATGCGTCTGTCCTGACTTGTACAGCCCTCAAATGCTGCTGTTAAAGGTTAAAATATTTTAATGCAATGATGCCAAACAAAAAACTGGATTCCCTGCCTAAAAGTCAAAAAAGAAAACCGTACCAATCTGCTTGTATTTCACTTTCCTAGCTAAGGAAAGCACACCAGTATGCAAATCTAAGTGTTCCAAGAGTTTTAATGTTTTTTTACTGCATGTACTGCAGCAGTACAGGATGTACATCTAAAAAAAGCAACACTTTTTTTCCCCAAAACCTTGACTGCCCTACAAACACAGTAAAAATGAAGGCTACAGAAAGTGCATTACACACCATTAGGTTGATGCAGAGCCATCTACTGGGAGCACAGAGTCTTAAGAAATAACAAAAACAACCTTCTGGATACCAAGACCAGCAGGATTTCTTGGCACAAAGAGGGCTGTATTAGCAGCACCTTCCATTTTCCTGAGCTGCTAGTAACATCATCCCTGTTTCTTTTCAAATGGAAAACATGGCTACGTGTAACATCCTTATACAGCATCCTTCTATCTAGAAGAAAGTGGACTTCCAGACAGAAGTTAACATAACAGCACATTCCTATCAGGCCTCCTCCATTAACAGTGAGCTCTGCTCACGTCAGCAATTTATATACAGTTCCTAAATCCTACGAGATTAAACAGAAAAAAAGATACCTGTGCACATGTTTCTTCTGGTGATGAGGTGCTAACAAACAAAGCAGGCAGGTCCAGCGTATAAACAGGAAACTTCTCCAGGGCATGTATTACTGCGGGTGCCAGATGAAAAGCTTGCCCACACTCTGGATCTTCAACTAGTAAAAACCGTGGCCTGAAAGATGTTGGCTGGCAACGAGGATTTCTACAACAGGAAGAAGAAAACAAGTTTAAAAATGAGTGATGAATAGGCACAAAGATGTTAAAGTTTTTTCCTATTCATTTTTTTTTTTTAAATACACTCCATGTTCCACCAAATAATCATCTAGTCTGTAATCAAGAAAACTATCAAAACCTATTTTCTCAAAAACTAGTACCATACCTCCACTAAGAAATCCTGCCAGTCCCCAGCATGTCTGCTGTTCCTTTGGCTGGGTTAAGTAACAGCCCTTAAATGCCACAGGAGGATTGACCAGCCAAATGGACACACACCAACTGGTCAGTAACCCGACATAGGGCAGCATAACAGGGCAGCATAACAGCTCTGTCTCTAAGCACAAACCCGTCTGTGTCTCTTCACTGCCCATACACAACCATTTTCAGTGTGTCTTGACTTTAAAGTAACTGTGAGATCTCTGCACCCATCAACTTTAGCTAAAATTTGGCCATACTTCCTGGAAATGGTGGGAAGGAAGGAGCAAAACAGTTCCCGGAAAAAAAAAAAAAGAATGTGGGCACTAAAACACATTAGCTGTATCTGAAGATGAGGGATTGGTTAAATCACAGCAGTACATGCACAAGATTTATATTTATCCAGTCAATTCTAATGGTTTAATCTTTTAACTGTCTACTAATTTCCTACTAATCTTGCTTTACTAGCGTGAAACACTTGTGAAGAGGTTTGTGGGTTTTTCCACCAGAACACTGTTGGATCTTTATGTGCTGAAATCAAAGATACTACAGACCTAACCAAGCTCAGCAGGTCACATTTTCTGTACAGCACAGCAACAGAGAGGGAGAAAAATAACTGCCCCAACAGTAACAAGAATCTTCTGCTTCCATTGTTGGCTTACAAGACTTCCACAATTAAAACATAAGAAGACTAACATAAACTCACTAGGCTGAAGGTACAAAATGCAGACATTGTTTAAGTGCATGCAGTTCTGGTGTCCTCAACATAAGAAGGACATGCAACTGTTGGAGCAAGTCCAGAGGAAGACCATGAAGTTGAGAAGAGGACTGGAGCACCTTCCCTATGAGGACAGGCTGAGGGAGTTGGGGCTGTTCAGCCTGGAGATGACTGTGTGGAGACCTCAGAGCAACTTTTCAATATCTGAAGGGCTTACAGGGAAGCCGGAGAGGGACTCTGTGTTAGGAACTGCAGTGACAGGGCAAGGGTTAACGGATTAAAACTGAAGGAGGGGAAGTCTAGGTTCTGTATTAGAAAAAAAAGGTTTTTTACTATAAGTGTGATGAGACACTGGCACAAGTTGCCCAGGGATGTGGTGGCTGCCCTGACCCTGGCAGCGTTCAAGGCCAGGCTGGATGAGGCCTTGAGCAGCCTGATCTAGTGGGGAGGTGTCCCTGCCCATGGCAGGGGGGGTTGGGACTAGATGATCTGTAAGGTCCATTGCAACCCTTAAATTCTATGATTCTAAGTTTTTCTCACAGTGTTTTGACAGACCATTCCTCAATTTTGTTTCAGCTACATAATTTGCTACTAGTTTAACAATCTTGGAAGGTAGAAGGGCAAGTGACAGCTACACAAATCCTTAGAAGTTTTTTAAGCCTAAAAGACAGACAGCACGTTTTTTGAGTCTTGAGTCTTTCAAGGAATACTATGGATTAAATCAACATGTTCTAATAATCTAGGGACCACTTTGACTTTGGAAATAGGGCTGGGCCCCTTAGTTTGATGAGTTGGGGAAGTGCACTCAGACCATCAGCATCCAGCTGGATCTTCATGCTTACTTCTTGCAAATATTGATCACCCCCCGACACACTGATCACTCCTCCACGTAGCACTCCTCACACCAGAACAGGTTACAGACCCAGGCAGCTGAAACATGTAAGAAAGGTGACAAACATGGACCTGCTAGAGGTGAGGAATTCTGCCTTTTTGTTGTCAGGTGCTTTAGGGTTTGACTTCTCTTCAAAGATTGATGGTGATTCCTCATCACTGTCAATCACATCGTTTCCTAAAATAGAATTTAAAGACATTAGAGCTTTGTTAACTTTCCTGAATAGTCCAAATCTCACTCTTGCATTAATACACCTTCAACATCAGTGCAGGAAACCATTCTCTTGTATTTCATCATTTGAGGGCACATGCTGAATGCTATTTTCTGACGAGTTCATTCTACCACAGATCTAAGAAGATTGCACAAGTCTCCACAAAGCTGTGCTACATTCCATCATTTGCCTCAATCTCTCTGTTGACAAAAACTTGGGAGGTTTTCTCCTTAGAATAAAGATGATTATGAACAACTTCTGTAGTTTGTAGACACCTGAAAAACCCAACAAGGCCACTTCTTTTTGGAACAGGTTCCCACACTGGATGTGGGGAAATCAAGTGAATGTGATGGCCTCATACTTCCACATGTCCAGGACTACTCAGTCAGAATATACAGACCTACACATCATCTAAATGAGGCTCCTCAAAGATCACCAAAAGGAGCAGATAATGAAAGGCAGGCTGCAGAGAGGGAATGCAATTACTCATCCCCCAGCCCCTCTGCTTTTATTGTGTCAGTGGGTTTCTGCCTGTTTTACCAGTGCAAACAATCTACCAGCTCTACTGGGATTATTACTGGGATATTCCCCAGGGATTAGCATGGTAACTAACTATTCACAGACCTCCGTTAATCAGGAAAGAGTTCATCATACGAGGGAGCCAGAGAAGGACTCTTTATTAGGAACTGCAATGACAGGACAAGGGGTAATGGATTCAAACTGAAGGAGGGGAAGCTTAGGTTAGATATTAGAAAAAAGCCTTTTCCTATAAAGGTGGTGAGACACAGGCACATGTTGCCCAGGGACGTGGTGGCTGCCTGGCAGCGTTCAAGGCCAGGCTGGATGTGGCCTTGAGCAAACTGATTAGTGAGGAGGTGTCCCTGACCACGGCAGGGGTGGTCGGGACTAGATGATCTGTAAGGTCCATTCCAACCCTTAAATTCTATGATTTGTTCTCAGCAACTGACAGACTAAACCTGATCAGGGCTGATGCAGTCAGCAGCATGAGCTCACGTATGCTATGCAAGCCAAGCCCCAAAGTACACACTACTAAAATATTCTCATCTCCTGTGCAAGCATACAGTGTGACCCACAAACATTTCAATTAAGAGGCCATAATGGTTAAAAATCATGACAGCTAAAACCATATTTAGCTTAAACCACTTGTACTGAGGCTCTGACATTTGTGACACAGGAAGGAGAAGCACTGATATAACACTGCTCTTCTCTCTGCATTTAAGCATTTATTTGGAAGGAGGAGCCTCATACGGTTGATCCACCTCTACAAATGATAAATGGAATGCTAGCTACTGTCAGAAACAGAGTGTGCCAGCAGAGAAAGCATAGCTCTCTCCTGCATACTGCGAGTCACTCACAGCTCCCATCCAGTGTGGTGCACACACAGCTTATGAAACTCCACTGTCATTATGGCTCAGGGGTTTGTGTGTGTTACTACACAAATCACAAGTTTGTGCTTTGGCAGAATTTTAAACAAGCGAATGTTACTGTTATACCTTGCTGTTGGTTCTTTAGTGCAAGCTCTGCGTGGGGAAACACTCTCTGCAAGGCTTCTAAAATTCTTTCCAGTGTGTTTCCTAACAGTGGTTTTAAAATAGGTGATAGTGCTCGCCCAGGTGAAGCCACAGCCCTCTGTGAAGCTGGAACAGTCTTCTGCATGGCCGTGACAAAATCCTTGGCTGTTATTTTGATTGAAGAAACGTCTAACTGCAGTTTCTCACTCCTCTGGTATATCTGCGGGTAGCGGCGCCGCAAGGCACAGAGAGCAGCTTCGGCACATAAGGCCTTAATGTCAGCACCACAGTATCCTAACAACCAAAACAACAATCAAATTGTGTGTCAATCTCAGCAACACCAAAGTCGAGGCCAAGACTTCTAAAGTGCAACACTAAAAAACTTTGCAGTCAAAAATTACCAGGGAA
>NW_008659166.1:16982-19594 GCF_000695815.1 Acanthisitta chloris
ATATCCTGCACTTAGGAAGCATCCTCCTAGTCACAACTTTGCTCCTGGGAAAGCTAACTTAAACCCATTCAGTGGTCTGAGAGACAAAAAGAAAACTGAAAGCAGCATCTAACTTGCTTTGCTCCCAAGGCATGTCAGCTTGCTCTGTGGCAAGGCAGCAGAGCTCAGATTCCCTACAACTCATGTGCAGTAACTCACTGCTGTCAAACTCACCAACACATTTCTCAGCCAGTTCTTCAAGGAAGTTGTCCAGTGGCTTCAGGGTCCAGTCTCGTGTGTGAATTTTGAAAATCTCTTTTCTTGCCTGAAAACAAAACAGCTGCATTTTAGTTTGTCCTAAGTTTTCTCTTTAAACAACTACAACACAAAACCCCTCAAACCCCCATACTAATACAAATACTTTTCTCATCTGCTCAACTTTAAGTATTTTAAAAGTCAGGTAACATGCTGCTTTCTGAAGCAGGAAATTTCATAATTCTCAACATGTTATATTAAACTCTTGCTCAGGGCCGCAGTGAGATAAAAGGCATGTACTTTTTCATAAAAAGTGAGTTTTCACAACTGTGAGACCTAACGATTCTGAGGAAAAAAAAGGAGTAAAAAACCTACCAAACTTATCTGCAAACAGATTTTTTCGAGGAAAATTCTCTCAAACTCAGCAAGATTTCACAGCGACAGTCTAATTAGTTCATCAAATTTGCTTTTCTGCCAGTTCATCCAAGGAACACAGTCCCAGCACTCCGTTCCAAATTGCTACAGTTTTTACTAAGAAAAATAATTATGACTCAAACTACTGTCACTCATCCTGAAAATGTCAAATGTTGTCTATCCTCGTCTCTGGTCTGAGCAAGACCTCCATGGAAGTATTTCCTGGTACACAGGCTAATTATGGCAGATGCCTAGAATTCTTCCACAGTAAGGAATTGTGCATTAGATCAGTTTCCTGGCACCCTCTCTCCTGTTTGTGAGAGCACAAAAAATGGAGACAAATCTTTGTGTTAAATGCACTGTTTAGTGTACTTTTACTATCCTTCAATCCAATAAGCCTTTTATCCTTTAAGAAAAAGAAGTATCAGTGATAGCAAGAGAGAAACCACAAAAACAGTGTTCCAGTTTTGCTCACTGCCTTCTCTCTCCCCCATATTTTTTGGTTGCTAAACACTTAATATTTTCATTCCTTAGCTACTGGCAGTGAACTAGAAGCTTCCCACAGTGAATTCACATTTTTGTCCATGTCCCTGTTACTAAGTACTCTTCAGAATGTCAGATCCCAACATGCTGAACTGACTCCAGCACCAGCCTTGATCAAACCTGTTACCAAAAAGGAATTCTTGTCTGCACACCACTTCTTTCACTTTCACAATGCTAGAGCAGTACTTGATAACTAATTCATACATTCATTCATTCTTAAACACTTTGCTGACTAGCAGCACTCCGTTTTCTTTGCTGCTCAGAGAAACCAAAACTAATTAGAGAACTAAGTACTTGTTGAAATCATCTTAATCACATCTATTCAGTACGAGGTCTGCCCTCCACAGTACAAAGTCTCTCCAGACAGGCTTCGTGTCGGAGCTGTACAGTGCTGATGGAGACTCTCACTGCCCTGTGATGCCACCCTGTTACAGGGGTTGTTATAAAGATGGACTCTGCCACGCTAGCATTAAGGTTGAGTGGAAGTTCTGACCTCTTTGTTTGGCAAGCTGAAGAGGAACTCTCGATCAAAGCGTCCTGGTCTCCGTAAAGCAGGATCTATAGAATCCAGTCTGTTGGTGGCTCCAATAACCACAACCTCTCCTCTGCTGTCTAACCCATCCATAAGTGCCAGAAGTGTTGATACAACAGAGCTAACAGAGAAATACAGTTTTCATTCATCAGTTTGGTACATTTTCTTCAGTTTCACGTTATCTTCTCCAATGCTCAGTCAAAAAGGACAAGCTTTTATTGATGAGATGCTGATTAGTAAAAGATTCATTTTAAGACATAAAATAGCTAAGGAAACACAGACTTTGTGCTGATATCAAGCTTAGCAAATTGTTTTCAATTACTGTTTAAAAATCATCTGAAATTCAGTAGTACTGAATTACTAGTTTTCAGGATAAATGAATGTGTCACATGAAGCTAAACAGGTTGAGATCTTCTTTTCACAAAGATCAAGCAGCTTCTACGAGGATACAAAACATGTCCTACCTATGAACTTGGTCTTGTTTACTGGACCGTACAGGAGCAAGGCCATCGATCTCATCAAAGAAAATAATCGACGGTCGCATCTGGTAGGCCTACAATGAAACCACAGGAATACTGACACCAGGAAAACTGCACTATTCGAAAGAGAAAGGTGTGTAAGACATTATGGTTGGAAAGTCACTGGAACAAGATTTTTCAGACCAGCATCAGAGATCTCCACTAATCGAGCTAATGGAGTAGTATGGCACAAGTAACAGAAGGCAGCAGCCTATGTCAGCCCACCGAGTCTGGACGACAGGAAACTAATCAGACCAACAGTTTTTACAGCTACTTGGCAATCACCAAGAACAGAGCTAGGACTTAGTTCGACTACAGGTTCTGGAAGCAACCTTTCTTGCCAGCTTAAATGAATATGCTTTCAGCTTGCA
>NW_008659166.1:19627-25457 GCF_000695815.1 Acanthisitta chloris
TCCTGAAACCTAGGGCTGTTTGTGGGTTTTTTTAGTGAGGCAAGAAGTGAGGGTGTGTGCTGCTTTGCAATGTTTTCTTGATTGCTTTACTAACCTTTCCCAATACATCTCAAGACTTCAAGCTCCTAAAAACCCTACTGAAAAAGGAAACACTGACCATCCCATTTCAGTGGAAGGCGAAGACAAAATATTAAAAAAAGAGTGAGTTCTTGACCACAGAAAATGAGTTACAGCTCGGACAGAACAGTGAGGGTGTGTGCTGCTTTGCAATGTTTTCTTGATTGCTTTACTAACCTTTCCCAATACATCTCAAGACTTCAAGCTCCTAAAAACCCTACTGAAAAAGGAAACACTGACCATCCCATTTCAGTGGAAGGCGAAGACAAAATATTAAAAAAAGAGTGAGTTCTTGACCACAGAAAATGAGTTACAGCTCGGACAGAACACAAGGCATGTTTCATCTTACCTGATCAAATAACAAACGAAGCTGTCGTTCAGATTCCCCGACCCATTTGCTCAGGCAGTCAGCACCTTTTCTCATAAAAAAGGCTACTCTCCTGTCACCTTGGCTACATTCATTAGCAAGTGCACGAGCAACCAGTGTCTTTCCAGTCCCTGGTGGGCCATAGAATAGACAGCCTCTGCAATTTAAAACAAAGGAAAAGTAAAAAAACATATTCATCTAAGAAAAAAACCCCACCATAATGGAAAAGTACCAATTACAACTACGACCTCTAAACCACACAACTGTTCCCTCCTAAACAAAATTTTCTTTCCCTTGCTTGTAATACTTTTAAAGTTATAGAAAGCAAAGATACTATTTCAATATACCATGACTGAGTTTTGCTGGCCAAGAATACATAAAGCTAACAATTAAATCTCCTTTCCTAACACAGAACTCATTTAACTGTGTAAGAAGTAGACAGATCCTTATTTTAGCCCAAGCACAACAAACACTGAGGTTCTAGTTGCAAGTCCTATCAATTATAAAACTGATACTTAAGCTCATGAAAAAAAAAGATGGTGGGACAGACAACTGGACTTCCTTGAATCAAACTGCAGTTGACTACCAGTAGGTAACTCCTTCCTGCTTACAATCTCATCAAGTCTACTTGCACATAGAACTCAAAAACACTCCAACTCCTCCTTTCAAAGGCAAGACACTTCTAAAGAATAGTGTAAACACACACTATTTGAACCTACATGTATGCTGGATTCTATCCACTTGTTAAAACTTCCTTTTTACTACTGCTAAAAAAACCCCATCAACACTGCCAAAAAATTTTGAAGCATGGTAACATATTGATAACTGCTGAATAATCTCCTGCAAATGTAGGTGAATTAGAATTTACAGTTTTAAACAGCATCCATTACCTTGGAGGTTGAATTTTGAACCTCTCAAAGACTTCTGGATAAAGCAATGGAAAAACAATCATCTCTTTTAAAGACGAAATGTGGTCAGACAGACCACCCACACCATCAAATCGCACCTAAAGATGAAGTCAACAGAACACATTTTATATGTCAAAGAAAGCTGCAACCTTGATAAGGTTCCATCAGAAATTACATGTCAGGAAACATTCACACCAATTTTAAAATTACTTGCAAGAAAGCCATAAGCTAAGGCAGATGTAGAGAGCCCATTGCTGAAAGCTTTCATAAAATACTGAAAATATCTCACTAACACAACGAAGTAAAAATTCTTACTGAACAATCTATTCGCACTGGATCAACATCAGCCAGACTTGCTCCGATTTTCATGTGCTCCTTGTGAACTCCCTTGAGGTCACCTTTCCGAAACTTGACTGGAAGAGACCTGATTTGAATTAAGGAGAAAGGTGCTTTCTAACTTTTGATGCAAAGAGATTTCCGATGTGCTAATGATAACAAGCGAATGCAAAATAGCTTATAAATGAGCATAAACTTCACTAATAGTTAAATATTTGTTCCAATATTTTTACATTTAATGGCCATGAGTAAATAGAGGGAAACAGTCACTCCAGACATTAAACTGAGTTAACTATTTTAACAACCCTTAGCACTTAAGAATACCCATGCCAGTTCACACAGCACATACAGGAATATAGGCTTAGAAGAAGTTATTCCTTATGTGGAGACCATGGACTGACATAGATTTGTGTGATGGAAGAAACTCCCTGCCCCAAACACACTGATATCTTTTAAATACTTTTAGCTTCTATATCCAAAAGTTACAGCTCAAGAGGATGCTTACTGCAGGGGGTATTAATGTTACAAAGGGTGCCCACCACTGCTGGTCCCTCCCGAGGCATTTGGAATGCGTGTGCCAACATCTGAACAGCATCAGGCTCAAAACTCACTTATTAGGCTGTTACTTAAAGAGTTTTTCTAGAGCATTTGTTATGTAATGAAATGTCCATCATTTCCTCTATTTATAACACACTCTGTTATGGTGGTTTTCTTTCTGAATCAACTACTGTAAAGCACAGGAGAAGTAGAATTTTACATCAGAAAGTTACATCAGTGTTCCTACACCCATTCCTGCCTAGAAATCCAATTCTTATTGAAATCAATTCTAACAATCCAATTGTAGAGAGTCCCATTACAGCTGTCAGTACCAACAGTTAGGATTGCCAGGATTTAGAAAGTGTACAAGATGAAAGTGATAACACTTCATGGTTGGGTGGATGTAAAGTCCTCCTAAGGAGACTCCTCCCTCCCCTATTCTTCCATTTCATTAACCTTCTTAAATTTCTGTTGTTCCTTTGCCTCTCAAAATCCTCTTCGTCATCAGATGAGGAAGAGGAATCACTGCTGGGGACTGTGTGTCTCCGTCTGCAAACATTCAAACAAACAAGGAAAAAAATTAAAATACACACTAAGCAATATCAACATTTAAGTGAACACTATCTCACAGCCTGCTCTGAAATCTTGTAAATTTACAGATGAGTGTACTACTTATGAATCTGCTTTCAACGTACATGATGCAATTTTCATCATAACAGCAAAATTAGATTTTTCTTAAGAAGGTAAAATGTTTAACTAGTGTGCAAATAAATTTTTTAACCAAGTTACTCCTTCTGTCCACTCCCTCTCTCACACACACAAATTGAGTCTCACTTAGCATTATGCATCTGCTTGGTGAAACATTAACTTTTTTAACTTACTTATAGAAATTTGGCTTTGACACCCCTTCCTTCCATAACTGTTTGCTTTCAACAAAGCTTTTCAACAAATTGTCCTGTCTAGCAAGGGCTGGCACTCTCAACACTAACCTATTAGAGGATCCAAAACCCATTTGTCATTACTATTGCAATTTATTATTTCATTTAGCATTTTTCTTGTTTAAGGATAGTTTCACACAAACACGAACTGATTCCAAAGAGAAATCAGAATCTGCATTTAAGTGATAAAAAAATAATAAAATTCCATTAAAACTTCCATGCAGGCTCTCTCTCTAACTAAATTGCCTTTGGTTTTCAGATAATAATTTGTTTCCTTCAAGATTAAACAGTCTAAGATTTTCCAAGGGAGATTCTGGCTTAAGTCCAGAATTTCAGTTACACAATCTCAGCCACAGCCCTCATCATCACCTTATCAGTGACCACAAAAACTGCATTTTCAAATAAAATCTGTGGCTAGTATAAAGGATAAGCTCCCCCCAATATTTGTTATCTTTATGCCTCCAGGCTACCACAGCAATAATCATACTACTAATCCCTCACCAGCACCAGTCCCAAACCCCTTGAAAGCATTGTTCAGTCATATACATTACACACACCTGGTAGTTCGTTTGCATGAATCGCTCTCTCTGACAGGTGAAGATCGATAAGAAAAATATATCTTACGTTGCTTTGGTTCTGTGGAAAGCAAAGAATTGAGAATAATGTTACAAGAGAGTTTAAGTTCTCTAAGTTCAGAGGACGTCTCAAGGGGGGAACAGGGATTTTACTTTTCAGTCAGCGCACAATAGAAGTAAAAAAACCAGACACCTGATTTTTAAGGAGAACTGAAAACCACAAGAGTAAGATCCAAGTCTGTTTAACAACTGTTCTTTCAAGGATACATAGGTAATATTTTTACTGAAAAACATCAAATAAGAGTGCCATGTGGCAAAGAACTAGAACGTACAGAGGATACATACCCTAAATAAAATTCACTTGCACGTAAGGCAAGACATTTAAAGAGAAGGTGAGAGCGTGTATTACAACACTCACTTCCATGCAAGAAATTAGCTCTTCAGAGAAACTGTGCCTGTAACCTACTTTGCAATGGAGCTTGATAGCGCTCCACAGTTTTCCTCTGCCGAAAGAAGTAACGCTTCCGAGTGCCTTCAACATCATCTTCTTTTTCTTCACTTTCTTCTGACGAATCAACTGTACATCAACATAACATTCAACTATTTAAGTACTGCTGCAAACGATATTAAATTCAAAATGCACTATGCAACATGTATTCCCACCATAGCCTTTTATCTTGTGTTTTGGAGAAACACCAGTTGGGGTTTTTTTGCTCCAAATACCTGTTCTGCGCTCACTGCAGTACAGCCCCAGAGTCTGTGACTACGGCTTGCAATGCCAACAGCAACACAGACTTTTTTAATAGATGAAAAATACCCAGTAGTTCATCCCACCTCAACTGTTTAAGACAAGGCTTTTGGCTAGAGCACAGTCAAAGAAATTTAAAACAGAACCAGCCTGCAATGCTACCTTGATTATCAGCTATTTCTTCATCAGTCCTTTCCGTATCGAGGCTTTCCTAATTAAAAGGAACAAGAAAGATCAGTCACAAATAGGCATAAAACCTGTGGGTATATTTGGTGCCTATACAGTATCATTATCAAGGCACTCCACATACACAAGTTTTAATTAATGTACAGCAGGAGAGAAAAGGAACATCATTGTGGCACTCAGCATTAATAACAAGGATTTCTGCTCTAAAATAGGAATTCAGATCCAAACAAGAAAGCCCATGAAAGCAGACTATGAAGCAACTTCCATTCAAAAGGACAGTGGACTAACTTAATTTAATTGGGCAAAACTAAGGCAGAGGAAATGTGATTGCTGTACATCATGTTAACATGAGTTCCTCTGACTTGAGCTGCCAGGCAAGGCTGGCACACAAACACACACAGATACAACAGCTACCAGTGAATTCAGTCTTTAGTAAGATTTGAAGTGAAAACCAAGCCCTGAAACAGCTCTTTGTAAACACTGTCCATTCGCACATCATAAGGCAGTTCGAAAAGTGAGACACAGGACATGCACTGCAGCATATCACTGCTATTTTGTGTCTTCTGAAGAAGACATTTCCCCCACCCTTGGAGTGCAGCTGTGGTATGACTGCAACAGTCAGATATTAAATTACATTAGAGAGCAAAACCAAGCATTATTTTAGACTACACTATGCTTTGAATAGAGATTTTTTCTGCCAAACTAAAACTACAGCTAAATAACTGCCCTGTGTGAAATACCCTACTTATACAAGAACTGTAAACTAAATTGGTATTTACTTCTTCTGTGTCGGGGAACACCTCCAGGTCCTCCATCCTTCGCCGTCTACACATCTCCATGTCATCCATTTTTTGCAAGACTGCTTCTGCAGTACTAAGACACACATATAAGAGCAAACATAGGCAAGCACAAAAAAGACCCAACCATTTAAACCAGCACACATAATCATCACAACATTTTGACACAGTGTGCACAAAGCAAGAATCTTTGACCCTTAGTTGACTTTTTCAACACTACTTAAAAATTAGGTCAAATGATTACTTTTTTATAGAGAATTAAAAACAAAACTTCAAGGATCTGTAGACATACACTGTTATCAGGTTTATTCTCCCCTCCTG
>NW_008659166.1:25473-30774 GCF_000695815.1 Acanthisitta chloris
AACTGCTTTAGTAGGAAAAAAGAATTCTGAAGATAACAGAAAGAAATAACAGTAGTTTTTCATTGCACTTAAGTTGCTCTGCATAACAGCATTAAGTCATTTTTGGTTCACAGCCTCCTTCAGACAACAGGTTGCTCGTTCCTGCCTAAACTACAATTTAAGTTTTTGTTGATTTTCTGTGACTATCTATGCTAGAGGAAGCATCTCGCTGCTGTTACACTTGGCAAACCTTTCAGAAAACAATGTCCCTTTGGGCTTCACAAAGAGAATTAAGCCACAGACAGACAGGCAGAAACACTAGCACTGCTTCACTTTGCCTGTATCCACCTTTCCTTAGTATCTTAAGTTCAATCAACTGAAAGTCACAACATAAACCCACTGGTTTGGTTCACAAGAAAACACATAAAACCATCCAGCCTATACATACCAGATCAGGCTGCTCAAAGCCTCATTCGACCTGTCCTGGAACAGTTCCAGGGATGAGGCACCCACAGATTCTCTGGGCAAACTGTTCCAGTGCCTCAACACCCCTGCAGTAAACCATTTCTTTCTAACATCTAATCACTAGAATATATCATATATATATAGTGGCATGCAGGGAGGCCTCAGCCTAACCACTGAGTGCATTTAGCTCTTACTGCCAGGAGCAATACATTTTTCTGTTAAAAGAGAGAAAGTCCCTAGCCTGTACTTTGCCATAGCACAAACACTTGCTAATAAGGCTCATTGTAGCAGATTTGCAAGATGATGAAAAAACCCTACTTTGTTACAAGTCTGTCAAACAGAATGGATTCGTTGGTAGTGGTGTAACGGCTCTGGCGAACCCTGCAGCTCCGGCGAACCTCCAAATCCCCATTTTCTTCATGGACTTGTTCTGCAGCTTTTGTGCCAGCTCTGGTTTTCAGTGTTCTGGTCGCTACAATGCAATAATATATAAAACTTTTTCAGATGGAAAATGTTATTCCCTTTGTTTCAGTGTTGCTGTAATGAAATGTAAAAAAATTGCCTTTGACTTTTTTTTTCTTCTTTAAACACTGAATTCAAAGTTATTGTCATGGCCAGAGCATTCAGCTTAAAGTACTTGTGCTTAAACTACTGACTTAAAAATCTGATTTGTACAGACTGGAAAGCCAATCTGATGAAAACAAATACCCAGCTTTTGTTCCAAACTTACTCCAATTACTTCTCTCTGGAAAAGTGAAAATAACAAATACCTATCTCTAACGTGTTTTCACTCCATTCATGTAAAATTGTATCTAATAGCTTTTTCTAAAAATTGCTTATGTGGAAAGTATTTTCTAAAGATGCAGTTTTTCAGTAGGGTGTTGAAGCATCACTTTCATTTTCTGCATGATGACACAAAAGCTCCAGAAGAGAAACTCCCAAATACAAAAGAACTCAGAATGTTTGCTTGCTTTAAAAAAATACCTGCCTAGTGTTTACCAGAGAGCACCCTTAGCCACAGGTTCGTTACTTGCACTATCATTAAAACAGGTACGAGAGGTCAGTGAGAGAGTAGTAGATCTATCACCCTGTTTAAACAGAGTCAGGTTTGACCTCATCATCACCAACTATAAAACTAACTCTGAGCTCAGTAAATAATAATCTTAATTGCACAAGTAGAAGTTGAGTTACTATGCACAAAGCTCATTTTGGGCCCCCTGCCTGCATTCAGCCTCTGGCTGGCAGGATGCTGCCTGGAGCTAAAGGATTTTCCCAGCTCCCAGCAAGTGGCCTCACGGCACCAAGCCCACTTCAGTACTCAGCACGGCAATTCGCTTCCAAGGTAAAATGCTCAACTTCAGGGACACCTTCGACACACCAGTGGGTTTGCGCATCTCATGACTAAATTTCTTTTTAACTCGTGTATTACAATACTGCAATATTCCCTCCTACTCGCAAGAATGATTTAGAGTTAACCTGTGTTCTACAGACGGCGAAAAATCTATGTCACAATGAAACCTGAGCGAAAGAACAAATTCTCTAGTGCCTAAGGATTCAGGAATTCGCACTGCGTTCTTCCCAAGCCTGAAAGGAATTAATAGCATCTCCTCCTATTTGCACCTACCTCTTTTCATAAATCTCAGTGGAAATTCCTATCTTTGAGATATCTACTCTCATAACTTCAGCTGGTTTTGGCTGATGAGTTCAGAAGGTTTTGAGGCCAAGTTAAACGGACAGAGTGACCAAATGCAATCGTCAGAAACCAGGCTAAAAAGCAATCCCAAGGAATTATGACCACTTACCTTTATAATCTTCCTTTTTTGGATCTGATTTCAGCTTTGCCAACTGCCTGCATGAAGAAAGAGGGCAGAGAAAAGGAGAACAGCATTGTATTAGAAGTGTTGTACAGAAGTATTATATCATTGCATTGTGCAGTTCCCTCTCCAGAGTGGGGAATTTCTCCAGGTTTATAACCCAGTGCTCCACATCATGCAAAGAAAAGCTTATGGACCTCAGGGAGGATTCAGATCCTGAGCCTGCTGTGTACCATATGCACACAGTTCTCTAAGGACAGACATCTCCTAAAGTTGCTTATCTTGACATCTCATTAGGGCAAGTAATATCTCAGTAACCAAAGTGAAGGAGAGATCTCAAAGTACCTGGGAAGAGATAGAAGCTTTTTATACAAGCAGAAGACTTTTACTAAGAGAAGTGATTCTAGTTCTAAGGCACTGGCATTAACATAGTCACATTCCCCTGCAGATTTTTAGCTGTAGATTTATCATGACATGACTCACTGCATGCTTTCACTTCTCCTTTTCATTGTATGAATTGAACAGAGATTGAACACTAGAAATGCAATACCTCGTAAAGTGTCGATTGACATTTTCACTCAGGATTTCCATGCTCTGGTCAAAGCTGGAGCCCGAACAGGGTGGCATGTTTTTTCTCACTGATCTTAAACTGTGTCCATTGAAACATTTAATGTTGCCAGAGGAAAATTCCTAGGAAAAGGAACGTATATTGAGCAAAAAAGGAAATGCTACCTCATTTAGCCAGGTTTAGTCTGTAAGTCTCCTGATGCAAGAGTGGTGCAACTAATGGCAGGTAAGCCCCAAACCACTTCAGCAGTAAGTAGCAGCTCTCAGGGAAGGAGAAAAAAAAACCACAACACCAGATTTCAAAGAAAAAACCCAAACCCTCTAATTTCAAACTTGGTTCAGTGACCACAGTCACCAAAACCTCACATATAGCATGCGATTGTTCCACCTCTTTGGGAAGGGCCAAAAATTATACTATAAATGAAGGAGGGATTTGGGGCAAAAAAAAAATACAATAGAGAGAGCGGGGAAACCCCTCTGCTTGCTTTGGATCGGTCAATGGGTGTCCCCCCCCTTGAGGGGACACCTTTAGGTGAGCTTTGCACCTCCAACTGTTTTGGAGCAGACACAGGAGTGCTTTTTTTTAATATATATTGCTCGTAGATCTCTGCAGCAGCTTATTAGCAGGCTGTAGTTGGTGCATTTACCACCACCAATTTGTTCAAGTTCTTACTGAACTCAGCCAGGCTGATAGTGCCAAACTGGCTATGAGCAGAAGTTAAGCCAAGCTGCGTCCACAGCTCCTGTGATCTCTGAGGACCAGCTGGAATGCAGTGGGGCTTATTTTCTGCCAAATTTCTATTATCTCTAATGCAACAGAAAAATGCCTTGTCCTGAGATTAAAATATAGTTAGGAGAGTTTTTCTCATGTCTCTATTCCATTTATACCAGCATTCAGAAGGACATAAAATGACTTCCTTCAAGGAGATTGCATTTATCCACAGAAAACCAAAGGGAACGAAAGACACTTCGTGGCTATTGATCTTGTTCACATTGGTTTTTCTGCAAGGAGGATGATACTATTCACTTTCACTATGTCAGGAAAGCTGTGATGTCCATGGAAAAGGGCTTGTTCAGTTTACAACCCAAGGTTTTGTTACCAGTATGCTAAAGTAAATTCCAAACTGACAAGGGCAAAAATCAGTCCAGATTCTTCTACTTCTTCACACTAACGTTACCAAGAGGTAATTCCATTCCTTGTTGATAGAGATGATGAAAGAGTGAAGAAGGACCACATGCAGACTACAAGGATGTCAGGAGGCTGTGCAGGGAGAAAATTACATGGGCCAAAGCCCATGTAGAACTTAATATACTACTGCTGTAAAAGACAACACAAAATATTTAATAAAATACATCAGCAAAAAAAGGAGGGCTAAGGGGATTCTCCATCCTCACATGATGCACAGGGAACACATGAGGAAGGATGAGGAAAAGAATTACTTAATGTCTTCTTTTCCTCAGTCTTTAACAGTAAAACCAGCAGTCTCCAGGGAACCCAGCCCCCTGAGCTGGAAGACAGGAAGCAGAATGAAGCCCACATAATCCAGGAGCAAACTGTCAGCAACCTGCTACTCCACTTGGACACCAACATTAATTCTATAGGCCACAATGGGATCCTTTCAAGGGTACCAAGGGAGCGGCTAGAAGAGTTTACCAAGCCACTTTCATACAATCATTAGAAAATGACCACCAAGATCATCAAGTCCAACCTTTGACCAACACCACTTTGTCAACAAAACCACAGCACTAAATGGCACATCCAGTTGTTTCCTGACTGCTTCCAGAGATAGTGACTGCACCACTTCCCTAGGGAGACTATTCCAATACTTAACCACTCTTTCATTGAAGAAATTCTTCCTGATGTTCAACCTGATCCTTCCCTGGTGCAGCTTGAGGCCATTTCCTCTTGTCCTGTCACTGGGAGAAGAGGCTGACCCCTACCTGCCTCAAGCTCCTTTCAGGTTGTGGCAGAGAGCAGTAAGGTCTCCCCTGAGGCACCTTTCATCCAGGCTAAACACTCCCAGCTCCCTTACCTGCTCCTCAGAGAACTTAGTCTCTAGACCCTTCACCAGCTCCTTCTCCGAACTCGCTCCAGGAGCTCAATGTCTTTCTTGTAGTGAGGGGTCCAGAACTGAACACAGTACTCAAGGTGTGGCCTCACCAGTGCCAAGTACAGGGGGAGAATCACATCCCTGCTCCTACTGGCCACACTGGTTTTGATACAGGCCACGATGCCCAGACAGAAAGGGAACTCTGTCCTTATACACAGGTCACAAGACAACAAACTTGCTCAGGCTGGGGAATTACACCAGGGTTATAGACACAGCTTTCAAAGGGACAGCAGCCACTTTGGATCTGTCATGCAACTCACTGGGACTGGAAACTTGGAAGAGGATAAACCCAGTGGATGCTGGGTTACCTTAGATTTCCTGCAGCATGCTCTCCACTGACTTGAGTGGGGAAAATGAAATGAGCT
>NW_008659166.1:30792-32078 GCF_000695815.1 Acanthisitta chloris
AAAGACAAACCACATGCTGGTATCAGAAAAAACTGCAAAAGTTGCCACCACATCTTTGCACATCAACAAGATACAAAAGACGCATTAGGACATGAACAGCCAGCACCAGCATCATCTCTCTCAGCTGGGATATTGAGACATTGTCTCTACCTTCAATACCTCCAGCAGAGCCTGGCCATCCCCCAAATGAGGTAAGAATGGCTCCATGCCTTAAAGCATGGGAAAAGTCTGCCAAAAAGGAAGGGGGGGGGAAGAAACCAAACCAAATAAACACCTTACAACTGGTTTCATAATGATGATTCTGCTTCGCTTTCAGGGATAAGTTTACATTTAGCTTCCTCATTCCTGCCCTCCACACTGAGGACACGTGCCAGCTGTTTTATCTGCCTAACACTGCACAGCGTTCTCCCATGTGCAAAGGAACACAGCCCCTGACAACCACTTCTGATGCAGACTGCAAAAACAAACTGTGATCTTTAAGCAGATGCCATGACTCATGGAAAGGGGAAAAAACAACTACTCCCAGGATTTCTTCCTTCTTAGTTTCAGTAGTCTTGAAAATAATAGAAAAAAAATTTCAAAATTATTCCATACAATTGAAACTCCTGATAGACTTCTGCTGGAAGGAAACAGAGTCCATGAGAAGTATCACTTCAAGGTAGGACTCCTCTGAAGAGCAGACCACTCCAAACTGGATTTGGCCTGCCTTTATTTGTCATGGAAATGCAGGACAGCCTGCACAGAAGTGCCTGACTTAGAAAGTGCAGGGAAGAACTTTAGGTTTCAAAGGCTATGTTAAAAATAATGAACCTTTCACAGCAAAATATCCAGTTATTGAAGTTGCCACACTGAGATGGAGCAAGCACAGGCCACTTGACATCCTTTGCAACTAAGTTGTCTCTTTTCTACGAGGGTACATCAAAATCATAAAAAACTTAAGTAACACTTTCACCAGCTTAGGTTATGCACTTCAATTAAGTAAAACTGAGTCCCGATTTCTAAACAGAGTTTTTGTTTTAGTACTACCTAGATGCACTCAACTAAGGAGTATTTATTTCACAGGCACTTCAGGCCAGCCACAACACACTCAGGGGTCACCTGCATTTTGCGCCGAGCACCGTTGTTGATCCGTTTTTATCGTCTGAAGGCTCCATGAGCATTACCGCAGTTACAGCAAAGGGCTCTCCAAGATCGTTTTGAGGTAACTTTTCAGGTAAGAAACTGAACCGAAATGAAGAAGGATGCGGAAGAACACGCAACACGCGAAGCGCGCGGCGGTGCAGGCC